>NC_064643.1:716690272-716992120 GCF_023864345.2 Schistocerca serialis cubense
TATCGAAAGAAAATAGCCTTCTCACTGACAAAAATTCCGCTGAAGCAAGCAGTTTCCCATATGTTGAGAAAGGTGGGAGTGACTGCCAGTGCAGAGTTAATACTATTTTTGAAAATTGATTTTTTGAACCAAAATCCATTACATCCCCCCTTAAAGTAGTAGGTTTAGTATTAGAGGGGAGTGTTGGGGTAAACATTGTAGAGGGAGACCAAGAGATAAAGACAGTAAGCAGATTCAGAAGGCTGTAGGTTGCAGTATCTACACCTACACCTACATCTACATGAAAAAATCACACGTAAGTGGCCAGCAGAGGGTTCATCGTACCACCTTCACACTAATTCTCTATTACTCCACTCTCAAACTGCGTGTAGAAAAAATGGCCACCTATATCTTTCTATATGAGCTCTGATTTCCCATATTTTATTATGAATATCATTTCTCCTATGTAGGTCGGCATCAACAAAATATTTTTGTATTCAGAGGAAAACATTGGTGATTGAAATTTCATGAAAATATTCCATCGCAATGAGAAATGCCTGTGTTTTAATGATGTCCACTGCAAATCATATATCATGTGCACGACACTGTCTCCGTTATTTATCAATAATACAAAACGTCTGCCCTTCTTTGAACTTTCTCGATGTACTCTGTTAGCCCTATCTGGTAAGGATCCCTCACCCTGCAGCAGTATTCCAAAACTCCAAAATAGGGTGGACATACATAATGTAGGCAGTCTCGTTAGGAGATCTGTTAAATCTTCTGTGTGTTCTGCCAATAAAACGCTGTCTTTCGTTCGCTTTCCCCGCAACATTTTGTGAGTGTTCTTTCCAATTTAAATTGTTTGTAATTGTAAATCCTAAGGAGTTAGTTGAATTTACGACCTTTTAGATTTGATTGTTTCATTGTGTAACTGAAGCTTAACGGATTGATTTATCGTGTAACCAAAGCTTAATGAAATCCTTTTAGCACTCTTGTGGATGATGTCACTCTTCTCATTGCTTAGGGTCAATTGCCAATTTTTGCACAATACAAATATCTCTTCTAAATCTTATTGCAATTTATTTTTATCATCTGATGACTTTTACGAGGCGGTAAATGACAGCGTCATCTGGTAACAACGTAGGACTGCTCCTCGGATTGTCTCCTAATTCGTTCGTATGGATAAGGAACAGCAGAGGGCTCATAACAACACCTTCGGGAATGCTGGAAATCACTTCTGTTTTACTTGATGACTTGCTGTCAATTACTACAAACTGTGAACTCTCTGACAGGAAGTCACAAATACAATTGCATAACTGAGACGATGCCCATACACAAATAATTTGATTACAAGCCACTTGTCAGGTACAGTGTTGGAAGCCTTCTGGAAATGTAGAAATATCGAATCAATTTGAAATCCCTTGTCAGCAGCACTCAGCACTCCGTGTGAGTAAAGAGCTACTTTTGTTTCATATGCACGATGTTTTCTAAATCCGTGTTGACTGCATGTGTATAGACCATTCTCTTCATGGGAATTCATAACGTTTGAACACAATATATATTCCAAAATTGTGCTGCATAACGACATTAATGATATGGACGTGTAATTTAGTGCATTACTCATATTGCCTTTCTTGAATATAGGTGTGACCTGTGCAACTTTCCAGTCTTTGGGTACAGATTTTTCATTGAGTGAGCAGTTGTATATAATTGTTAAGTATGGAGCTATTGCATCACTGTACTCGGAAAGGAACCCAATTGGTAGACAGTCTGGACCAGAAGATTTGCTTTTTGCTTCACTACTCTGAGGATATCTGCTTCTAAGTTACATATGTTGGCCACTATTCTTGATTCAAATGCTAGAATATTTACTTCATCTTCTTTGGTAAAGGAATTTCAGAAGGTTGTGTTTAGTAACTCTGCTTTAGCAGCACTTCATCAATATTATTTCATTGCTATTTGAAGATGAAGAGGGCTCGCACAGGATAGAGTACCATGGAGAGCTGCATCAAACCAGTCTTCGGAATGAAGATCATGATGACAATAGGATCCCACTATAGTGATGTAATCTGCTCCCTGTAAAAACACTGTACAAAATGAACTGACTTTAAAAGAGGGCTTACATCAAAACAATAAGTGCTTTTTGACACTAAAAAGCAGTCTTGCCATACTAGCCTGAGGAACTACTTACCCTGCTCTCTTACTACTGTGTTCTCTTTACTATGGCTCTTGAAATGTTTGCTATGTGTTTGTATAATATTTTGAATTACGGTTGCAGGTGCTGTGCCAATCCTGACACTGAATTTACAGAAGGGTGTAGCCCCAGGTAGCCCAGTGCCAGATGCATGGCACCACCAAATGGTTTTTGGTGTTGGTCCTCAAGGCATCTACCTCACCAACCCCCTAGAGTGTGTCAGTGAGGAAGCCCTGTGGCCGCAACTGTCCAGCCCCTCGGTACTGCTCATCAGGCGAAGTGACATCCTCGCTCGGTGGAATGAAGTGACAGATCTCCGTACACTTCTCTGCCAGGCAGATCGTCGCTGGAAGGATATGAATGTTTTGGGTGAGTTTCTGGTGTAATCCTAAGCAGACTTTTAAAAAGTTGTTGTTACTCACCTTAAAGAAGACCCTTTTTAGTTGCGGACAGGCGCAACAAAAAGACTGTTACACATTGTAGCTTTTGGCCAAAGCCTCCTTCAGCAAAGAAAAGAAAACACACACACATTCACACAAGCAAGCACATCTCGTACACGCGTGGCTGAGGTGTGCTCACTTTGTGTGTGTGTGTGTGTGTGTGTGTGTGTGTGTGTGTGTGTGTGTGTGTGTATTTTGTTTACTGGAGAAGGCTTTGACTGAAAACTACAATGTGTAACTTTTCATTGTGCCAGTCTGCAGCAATCTCTGCTTTTCGTAATATTGTTGATATTTAAACCTGGAGTTACCATTGTTTTGAGTAGTTGTGTAAGATACATATTGACTGTCCCTTAATTTCCACTACAAGTAACACTGGATACTGATTTTTGGTTGTAGGTCAGTTAGCATTTCCAGAACTGAACACAAATAACTTTTTGTTTGGTTATCTTAAGGAACTATTCAGTTAAAAAAGTCCCACATAATATAATAGGATAAAAATTGAAATCTGTAACCCTGGATGAAGAAAGTTTGCTTCAGTGGATTCATCTGCAGTCCTTAGCCAGCTTCAGTCCAGCATGAGCAGCAGCACCTTCATGTCATTCCTACCTTTTATACCTGGTGCTTCTATCCGAGCTATTAGCCACCCTTCACCTACCCTCGCTCTCACTCGCAATCTCCTTTCTCCCCTTGCCCATTCCACCCGATACATACCTTCAACCCAGTCAAGTTGCAGAGGTGCTTGTGGATAGTCAGCCAGCACAATGTACTCACACATATTTGTGTGTGCTTTCGGCCAACAGGCCCTTTGTCAAAAATAGAACACACACACACACACACACACACACACACACACACACACACACACACACTCATCCAAACACAACTCACACACGCGACCACAGTTTCTGGCAGCTGAAGCCACACTACGAGTAGCAGCAGCAGTGCAGGATGGGAGAGGCAACTGGGTGGGGGTAAGGAGGAGACTAGGGCAGGGAGGGGGAAGGGTTAGCAGGGTAGAGGTGGGGGAAGGGGGGGTGAAGTGCTGCTCAGGAGCATGCAGGGATGAGGTGGACGGAGGGTAGGGGAGCTAGGTGCAGTTGGGAGGTTAGACAGAGGGGTTGGTGGAGAGGTGGAGGGCGGGGGAAGCAGAAAAGGAGAAAAGTAAAAGGTGTGTTGATGGAAAAGAGGCCATGTAGTGCTGGAATGGGAACAGGGAAGGGGCTAATGGGTGAGGACATGACAATAAAGGTTGAGGCCAGGAGGGTTATGGGGATGTAGGCTATATTGCAGGGAAAGTTTCCACCTGCGCAGTTCGAAAAGCTGGTGTTGGTGTGAAGGATCATATGGCACAGGCTGTGAAGCGGTCATTGAAATGAAGGATGTCGTGCTGGTAGCATTCTCAGCAACAGGGTGGTCCACTTGTTTCTTGGTTGCAGTTTGTCGATGGCCATTTACGCGGACAGACAGCTTGTTGGTTGTCATGACCACATAGAATGCAGCACATTGGTTGCAGCTTAGCTTATAGATCACATGACTGGTTTCACAGGTAATCCTGCCTTTAATGGGATAGGTGATCTTTGTGACCGGACTGGAGTAAGTGGTGGTGGTGGGAGGGTGTATGGGACAGGTCTTACATCTGGTCTGTTACAGGGATGTGAGCCATGAGGTTAGGCATTGGGAGCAGGGTTGTGCAACTCAGCATCTCAGCTATATGGTGAGTAGCAACTATCCAGTTCATAAGGAGTTTTATTTGCATACCTATAGGCAACTCAACAGTTCTACTATTCGGTGAGTTGTTACCAGTACTCCCAAAATATTTACTTTCTAGTACCACTTTTATTAAAGATTGCTGGTTGCAAATACAGTATGCTAGCTTAGCATCCACAGCCTGGCTCGCATAGACTGTGCTGCCTGTACAGATTTTTTTGCTTCTCTTTAATAGAATTTTTATGTTGTTCACAAACACCTTCTAAACTTTTCGTAGGCCATAGAAGCATGGTCTTTTCCAAGTGTACTTCTTACCAAAAAGCTATCCCAGTAGCTGCATTCCATAGTTTTTGTTCATCATGGCATTGCATTCTTGTGGAGATATTTCCATAGAAACTTTCATCCACTAACATGTTTCTTTGTATCCAAGCAAGAAATGAAATACCAGTTTTCTTAGATTTACCTTTAAAATTTTTTAAATATTAATAAATATTTTTAAAAAAATTTTTTTCCCCTGTTTCACTTCTCCTACGTTTTGAATTTCCAAAAGCAGTGAAACACATTTTTTTTTGTTTTTAACAGAAAAGACAAATAAATATTTTCATAGATTTACCTTTGAAAGTGCTTTCGTAATGAAATAATTTTGTAAAACCTGTCATCCCCCATTTCACACCCTTAGCATGTTGAATTTTCAAAACCACTGAAACATGTAATTTTTTTTATTCCTAAGAGAGAAGTTAAATACCAATTTGTGCAGATGTAGCTGCAAAAATGCTTTAATAGTTCTTTTAATGACAATTTATTTTCGAGTAACTTCCACCCACCATTTTATCCTCTTCGGGTTGAATTTCCGAAAATGCTGAAATACATATTTTTTACAGGATGTCAAATCAAACGCCTTTCAGCCATCTGATTTCCAAACTTTCTGTATTTGGCTACCAGTTTCGGCGATTTACTGTGCCATATTCAGGCCCATGTCTGACGTATAGGAAGATTCCACCTCAGTTCTGGTCAAAACAGCTGCCAGCATTCGAATAGTGGTATTAGTAGATTTCTGCTTGCTATAGCAATTGCTTCAACCATCATCTGGTTGGAAGATGATGGTTGAAGTGATCGCTATAGCAAACAGAAATCTTCTAATACCAGTATTCGAATGATAGCCCATGTTTTGACCAGAACTGAGGTGGAATCTTCCTATATGTCAGACAGGGGCCTGAAAATGAAGATAGCATTAATAAATTGCTCAAACCTGTAGCCAAATAAAATAAGTTTGGAAACTAGATTGCTGAAAGGTGTTTGATTTGACATCCTGTATCGAACAGTCAAGCCTTACAACCATCTCTGGAAAGATGAACATTCAGACATATTTTTTATTTCTGACAGAAACCAAATACTACTTTATGTATTTCTAGCTTCAGAATTGCCTTAATAGTGACATATTTTCGAAAAACATTTCATGCTCCCCTATTTCACCCCCATAGGAGTGGAATTTCAACAGTCCCTTAAACGATGCCTGCAGTATAAGATCCACACCCTCTTCCAAATTTCAAGTTTCTGTCCTTTGCAGTTTGGCTGGGCAATGATGAGTCAATGAATCAGTCTGCCCCTGTTTTACCCCCTCAGGGGTTGAACATCTAAAAATAGTGAAATACATATTTTTTCATTTCTAACCGAGAAGCCAAACACTAATTTTCAAAGATTTAGCTATAAAAATATTTTCATAAATCTTTTCACCCCCTATTTTACCATCTGAAGGGCTGAACTTCCAAAAGCATGAAATGCGCATATTTTTAATTTTGTTATAGAGACGTTGAATACAATTTTTCGTAGATGAAGCTTTAAAAATGCTGCAGTAGTTTTTTATAATGATTTATATTTTTAAAAAATCCACCCACTATTTCTCCCCCATGGGGGTTAAATTTTCAGATATGCTGAAACATGTATTTCTTTATTTCTGGCCAAGAAACCAAATACCAACTTTTCCCGGTTGCCTTAATAGTGACACATTTTCAAAAAACCTTTCAACCCCTATTTCCCCCCCCCCCCCCCCCCCCCCCCTTTATGAGTGGAATTTTGAAAAATCCCTTCTGAAACTGCCTACAGTAAAAGATCAACATGATCTCCAAATTTCAAGTTTCTATCCATTGCAGTTTGGGCTGGGTGGTGGTGGTGAGTCAGTGAGTGAGTCAGTCATTTAGGACATTGCCTTTTATATATAGTGATTCATCTACATCTACATGATTACTCTGCAGTTCACAGTTAAGTGCCTGGCAGAACCACCTTTAAGCTACTTCTCTACTGTTCCACTCTCAAACAGCATGCTGGAAAAATGAACTCTTAAAGCTTTCCACACAAACTCTGATTTCTATTATTATTTTCTTATTTCTCCCAATGTATGAGGGTGCCAACAAAATATTTTCACACTCTGAGGAAAAAGTTGATGATTTAAAATTTCAAGAGAAGGTCCTGCCGCAGTGAATAACACATTTGTTTTAATGGCTGCCACACCAGTGCATGTATTATATCCATGGTACTCTTTCCCGTGTTTCATGATAGTACAAAATGAGCTATCCCTCTGAACTTTTTCAATGTCCTCCATCAATCCTCTCTGATACGGATCCCACACCCCACAGCAATATTCCAGAAGAGGGCAGACAAGCGTAGTGTTTGCTGTCTCTTTGCTACACATGTTAGATTTTCTAAGTGTCCTACCAATAAATCAAAGTCTTTGGCTTGCTTTCCCCACAACATTATCTGTGCGATCTTCCCAATTTAAGCTAGTTGTATTTGTAATCCCCAAGTATTTAGTGGAGCATATAGCCTTTAGATTTGTGGCATTTATTGCATAACTGAATTTAGTGGAGTCTTTTTGGTGCTCAAGTGGATGACTTCCCACTTTTCATGATTCAGAGTCAATTGCCACTTTTTGCACAATACGAACATTTTGCCTAAATCATTTAGAAATTTGTTTTAATCATCTGATGACATTGCATGATGGTAAATGGCAGCATCATCTGCAAACAATCTAAGAGGGCTGCTCAGATTGTGTCCTAAATTGTTTGTGTAGATCAGGTACAATGCAGGGCCTATAACACTTCTATTTCACTTGCTACTCACCATATAGCAGAGATGCTGAGTTGCAGAAAGGCACAACAAAGAGTCTGTCTGAACGTTAGCTTTCAGCCAACAATGCCTTTGTCAAAAATAGACACCACACACACACACACACACACACACACACACACACACACACACACACACACGACCGTAGTCTTGGGCAGCTGGAGTCATACTGTGAGTAGCGGCGCATTATGGGAGAGGCAACCGGGTGTGGATAAGGAGTAGGCTGGGGTGGGGAGAGGGAGGGATAGCAGGATAGGGTTGGGAGACGGTAAAGTGCTGTTGGGAGCGTGCATGGACGAGGTGGAGAGTAGGATAGCTAGGTGCAGTTGGGAGGTTAGACAGCGGGCAGGGGAAAGAGGGCGGTAGTGGCGAAGAACAAAAGTAAAAAGACTGGGAGCATTGGTAGAGTAGAGGGCTGTGTAGTGCTGGAATGGGAACAGGGAAGGTGCTAGATGGGTAGGGACAGTGACTAACAAAAGTTGAGGCCACGAGGGTTACGGGAATGTAGGATATATTGCAGGGAGAGATCCCATCTGTGCTATTCAGAAAAGCTGGTGGTGGGAAGGATCCATATTGCACAGGCTGTGAAGCAGTCATTGAAATGAACATCATGTTGGGCAGAGAGCTCAGCAACAGGATGGTCCAGGTGTTACTTGGCCTCATTTTGTCGGTGGCCATTCATGTGGACAGACAGCTTGTTGATTGTCGTGCCGAAGTAGAATGCAGCACACTGATTGCAGCTTAACTTGTAAATCACAAGACTGGTTTCACAGGTAGCCCTGCTTTTGAAGAGATAGGTGATGTTTGTGACCAGACTGGAGTAGTTGGTGGTGGGAAGTTGTATGGGACAGGTCTTGCATCTAGGTCTATTTATTTATTTATTTATATCTAAAAACAAAGATGATGTGACTTACCAAATGAAAGTGCTGGCAGGTCGACAGACACACAAACAAACACAAACATACACACAAAATTCAAGCTTTCGCAACAAACTGTTGCCTCATCAGGAAAGAGGGAAGGAGAGGGAAAGACGAAAGGAAGTGGGTTTTAAGGGAGAGGGTAAGGAGTCATTCCAATCCCGGGAGCGGAAAGACTTACCTTAGGGGGAAAAAAGGACGGGTATACACTCGCACACACACACATATCCATCCACACATATACAGACACAAGCAGACATATTTAAATATGTCTGCTTGTGTCTGTATATGTGTGGATGGATATGTGTGTGTGTGCGAGTGTATACCCGTCCTTTTTTCCCCCTAAGGTAAGTCTTTCCGCTCCCGGGATTGGAATGACTCCTTACCCTCTCCCTTAAAACCCACTTCCTTTCGTCTTTCCCTCTCCTTCCCTCTTTCCTGATGAGGCAACAGTTTGTTGCGAAAGCTTGAATTTTGTGTGTATGTTTGTGTTTGTTTGTGTGTCTGTCGACCTGCCAGCACTTTCATTTGGTAAGTCACATCATCTTTGTTTTTAGATATATAGTTCCTACGTGGAATGTTTCCCTCTATTATAACCATATTTATTTATTTATTTATTTATGCATTTTTTTACCTGGCAAGATTAGGGCCTTCAGGCCCTCTCTTATACCTAACCAGTCATACTCAGATTGAATGAATTACAGTTTCTACAGAACATTAAGGACATGTAACATGTTATACAATATTAATGTTAAAGAAAAAAAATAGAGATTATAACAGTAGTACAATGATAATTATAACAATCAAAAAAATAATTATAACAATCAAGAATAATAATAATAATGACTATGTATATGAAAGTAAACATATTTTTCTTTTATGAATGTCAGTCCTATTGCTAGTCGGGAATTTTCTCATTATGTTCTTGCAGCTTGTGAGTTATTTGCATCGAGCAGAGACATAAGACGATAGAATGGGGTGAAAGAGATATAGAAGAGGTAGATAGGTTAGAGGAAGAGAAATAGAATGGTAAAATTCGAAGCTATGATGGAGAGGAGAAAGAAAGAGATGAGAGGGGCACAACAATGGTGGCTATACCGTCCCTAATATGTAAGTTTTGAGTTCCCTCTTGAATGTTGAGTGGTTACGGATAAGACACAGATCACAGGGGAGCGCTTCCATAGCCGTATGGCTGAGATGGAGAATGACACGGAGAAAGATTTTGTGTTATGTAAAGGTACAGCCAAGATGCTAGACGTATCCAATCTGGTATTGTGGTTGTGGAATGATGATAGGTGTTTAATGTGAGAAGATAAGTATTGGGGGCACCAGTGGCTAAGAAATCGATGAAGTAAGCACATCGTGTGGAGATTGCGTGCCTTATGTGGGCGTATCCAACCTAGCTGGGAGTATGAAGGACTGGTATGATCATACAACCGTATGTTGCATACGTATCTAACACAAGCATTCATCACTAGCTCGAGGCATCTCAAATTTTCACTATTTGTGCCGTGTTGAACTACATCACAGTAGTAAAGATTAGGCAAGACTAGTGTTTGGACTAATTTTTGTTTAACATGGGTTGGAAATATTTTTCAAAATTTTTGAATTGCATGTAGGGAGGAGAGCGATTTCCAGCAAGCTGTGACTGTTTGTTCTTCCCAGTTTAGGTGTTCATCCAAGATTATTCCAAGGTCTTTTACTGTTTGTTGGTATGGCAGTTGGGTACCATTGAGGAGTATTTGAGGGACTGTTTCGCGAAAGTACCGGCTGATTAACTTTGGATGAGATATAAGTATGACCTGGTATTTCTTGGGGTATAGTTTCAGACCTAGGTTCTGTGCCCATTGAGAAACGGAGCAAAGATCTGCGTTCATACTCGCTACTGCATCAGCAATGGTCTTGGAGCTTGCACTTATGTACAGTTGGATGTCGTCGGCATATAGATGGTAGTTGCAGGACTGAATCACTGAAGAAATATCATTAATGTACAGTGAGAAGAGTAATGGACCAAGGACGGAGCCCAGAGCGCACGTTTTTCCATGATAACTTTTCCGACCCACAAATGACTTGTTGACTTCTGTTTTTGAGGTAGCTGTCGAACCAGTGTATTGTGCTGTTTGAGAAATTCAGCTGTTTCATTTTAATTAGTAATATATCAAAGTCAACTGTATCAAAAGCCTTGCTAAAGTCAAGCGCTGTTAGGATGGTAGCTTCACGTCTGTCCATAGCATGTTTAATGTCATCAGTTACTTTGATTAATGCAGTTGCTGTACTATGGTGCATTCGAAAGCCTGACTGATATTTGTCATGTATGTTATGAGTTTTGAGGTAATCCGTCAGCTGTTCATGGGCGATGTATTCTAGGGCTTTAGATATTGCAGGCAGTATGCTGATCGGCCTGTAGTCACCTGGCGACTTAGGGTTGTCAGTCTTGTGTATAGGTTGAATTAAACTTTGCTTCCACTCAGTAGGATATTTACTATTGACAAGAGACAGGTTGAAGATGTCTGTGATAACTGGAAAAATAGTGTCTACGACGTTCTTAATCATTCCAATGCTCACTCCATCATTTCCTACTGCCTCGGAAGAGATTCTCATAATTGCCTTGTGTACTGTGCTGGTAGTGACATGTTTTAGGAAAAACTTGTCTCTCGAGAGATTGATATCTTGGGGCTGGTAATTTGTCGCTGCGTGTCAGTTTACAGCTGTTGAGAAGAAATCGTTTAATTCTTCTGCAGACGCTTGATAAACAGCGTCAGATCTTTGCTTCCCTATACCGAAACTGCGCAGCTTTTTCCACAGTGCAGCAGGTTTGGATATGCCGCGTACGACAGAGCGGGCGTGTCTGATTTTGGCATTTCTCACACTTTGCTTGGTTCTGTTTCAGAGTTTCCTATAAGCATGATCAATGAGGCAAGGGGTTGGGAGCAGGAGTTGTATAGGCATGGATGAGGGTATTGAGTAGCTTCGATGGGCGGCGGAATACCACAATGAGAGCAGTGGGAAGGATAGTGGGTAGGACGTTTCTCATTTCATGGCACAACAAGAAGTAGTTGAAAGCCTGGAGGAGAATGTAATTCAGTTGCCCCAGTCCTGGATGGTATTGAGTCACGAGGGGACCCTGCCTGACTCAGTTCACTCCTCCATCCATCCGTGATCCACCCTCATTGCCCACAAATTACCCCCTGTTAAATTTCCAGAATTTCTTAACCTTGAATGTTGCCTCACCATCATTCCCCAACCCCTCAACATGCAAACTAACCTTACTTCCGCATAAAGACCTACAGTCCACCACCTAAAAACTGATCCCGACCTTATAATCCTATATGCTGGTAAAGGCTCTACCACTGTTGTTCTGAACCTCAAGGATTACATGGCCGAAGGTCTCCATCAGTTATCAGGTTCATCCACCTACAAACCTTGCCTCAGTGACCCCAATCCAGAAATCCAGCAGGATCTTCAGTGTATCCTCAAATCCTTAGGACCATCCCAGAACCTCTCTCTGGAGTGCATCTCTCTGCTCACCACTACCACTCTCTGCACTCCTACCTTCTACATGCTTCCTAAAGTCCGTAAATCAACCTCTGGTTACTGTGTGCCCATTGAGAGAACACCTTCAACCTATTACCCGCAACCTACCCTCCTATGTAAAAGATACCACCAATTTCCTCTACCGACCCTCCATAGTTCCTGTTCTTTTACCACACAGTGCCCTGCTTGTCACTATTGATGCTGGGTCATTCCATGTCGAATCATCCAGAAATTTTAGGAAATGACACCCATTGTCACACAAATCCTTGAAATTTTGAGTAGTGGAAGTTTACCTAGATATATTCACATTCCCAAAATGTAAACATTGCTAGTCAATTACTTGTTCACTTATGATAAAAAGAAATTGGATAGATTCAGAAATTCAGGCTTTCCTAGACAAGCTCCTTTATAATTTAAAAATGCAATAATTCCTACAGTTTTTGCAATGGAAGCGTTTAAAAAAAAGAGGAAGGTTTATGTTTTTATAGTCATGCTTCTTGTAGTGAATATCCATCATCTACATCTCAGAAAAAGTTGTAATTAATTTCTTTTAAGCAAAATCCAGGCATGTACATTATAATCTTTTAAAGGTATTTCCCCTTCATAGATACCTTTGAAAAATTTATAATATTATTATAAATATTCCATTATGTCACACAAAGAAAATCAATTTGTAGGAATAATGGAAAGTGTGAAAAACAGTGTTATTGTAAAAGAAATATTGAAGTTTCTAATTCATGACTACCATGTAAACACTAAATTGCTGAAGTTGGCTACACTGGATTTCCCTAGGAACAAATGATATCTGAGGACACTGTTCTATTGCCACTAGATGTATTGCATCATCCAGTTCTTTATTTTGAGTCATGTGTTCACTGAGCATGCAGTTCTGACCTCTTGTACTGAGTTGTGCCCAGAGTCAGTTATTGGTTAAAAATTCAATTGTTGCAATTTAACTATTCATTCCAAAACAAAAGTAAGTCCTCTAATGTTACAATAATAATGTGAAATACCTTTGTAATGAAACAATGGGTGATTTTTCATTATTTAATTACTTTTAGGTTACACCAATCATCTTTTGAATTATTTACGACAAATATTGGTTTTATGACTGCAGCAATATGGAAAGTACAAGTAGGCAGTGTTTTCTTGGACAGTATCTGCAAGATATATGTGATAATGCCCTCACTTGTGTGAATGACCTGACCAGTGAAGAACAAGAGCTTTTATTATGGCGAAGCAACAGTCATTCATACAGTGATTTAAGTGTTTCATGTGTGTGTGTTAAACACAAAGACATGCACAGATTCCTTCAAGCGCCACAAATGATGTTTCAACTGGATTGCATGAAATTAGTTTAGGAAAGGCAAAGACCTTCAAAATGAGAGGCTTTAGTGTTATTCCTGTGGAGAAAATGTGCCAAACCTGTATCAAGCTTCATTAATGAAAAACAAGCTACTGACAACTCATCACCAGACTATATAAATGCAGTAATGTGAAGGTGCAGCCTCCTGAAAAATCTGCACTCCATACTAGCTTAACTAGCTTAGGAGTATCTCCTGCAAAGCTGCATTCAGTTGCTCGGCGCAGCCTGTATGCAGCAGCCAAACAAAAATTGGAATCAGCAGCTGGGGTTCTGAAAACTAAAATTTCACATACTTATCAAGTTGAGCTGGCTGCTGATGCAAGCACTATCCCTGACAGTGATTTAACAGAACTGGAAGAAAAGCCAAAACATCATGATGATCTCGTGGACAAAATCAGACAGGAAATTGAATATTCAAATAATCGTGAAAGAATTTAGTTACTTACTCTTGTGCCACCAACTTGGTCTTGACAGAAAGTCAGTTCCAAATTTCAGGTTTCTGAATATTTGGTGCGACAAGAAAGAGCTCTTTTAATGGTGAAGGGTATTTTATTGATGGCTGAGCAGAAAAGAGGAAAGACATTGCCACATGGTACAGTGCAAAAAGGAAAGAGTTTTTATTTGGATGACGAAAACACAAGAATAATACCTGTGAAAAAAGACAAAGTGAGCACCAGCAAAAATACCTATGAACAAAAGCATATTGTTTTAAGTACTTTAACTGAACTGTATTATCTCTGTAATAAAAAGTATCCTGAAGACAAAGTAGTATTCTCAAAATTTGCTTCTCTTTGACCAAAACAGTGTATACTTGCTGGATCATCAGGAACACATACCATATGTGTATGCATTTACCACCAAAACATTAAATTTCTTCTAAATTTCATTTCTATTAAAGAAACATACCAAGATCTAATTAAAATAATACCATGTGATTTAAATAACTGAGCCTGTATGCTTCGTCTGTGTGAAAAATGCCCCACCAGCTCATTGCTTCGGATCCGCTTAGAACGTGAAGTAGAAGACTATGATCCTGATGAGGTGGTTCAGTACAGTCAATGGGTATCAACTGATAGAATGACATTTTAAGTGTTCAAATTACTTCTCTATCAGCATTCTGAGAGACACTAATTAAAAAAATTGAAAAACTTACTCCGCACTCTTTTATTTCTCAATCACAATCTGGTTATCTGAAAATGAAGAAGTAAACACTTGAAGGATCAGTGTTAATTTTAATGGATTTCAGTGAAAATCTCAATTTTGTTGTTCAAGGTGAAGTACAGGGGTACCATTGGAACAATGGCAGCTGCACTCTTCACACTGTCCATATATATTACAAGAAGGATAAACAGTTGCATGCAAAAAGTGTTTGTATTGTTTCTGCTGATCTAGAATGTGATGTTGCCATGGTGTACCAGACCCAAAAGACTGTATTGATTTATTTATTTATTTTTTTTTTTTTTTTAATGGTTGTGCTGCACAGCATAAAAATTGTAAGAATTTCAGAAATATCTGCTACCATGAACATGACTTCAATATAAAGTGCAGCTGGTCCTTTTTTGCTACCAGCCATGGCAAATGGTATTGGTCACGCTGTTAAAAGGTTTGTCACAAAAACAAGTTTGCAAAGAGTTTATAAAGATCAAATACTTACAGCTTCACAGGTATTTGAATTCTGTCGCAAGAACCTGCAAGGCATTTCAATTCTCTTTGTTCAAAAAATGAAATGGTACAAGTCAGACCTTGTCTTTCTCAGCGCTTCAAAAGTGCAAAAACAATTCCTGGAACACGATCTATGCATCACATTGTACCGATATCACCAACGTAGATTGGAGAAAAAAGGCTGAGCTGTGATATGGAGTTTAGCATCATGCATAATTTCTCAGATGCACTTCTGCCACTAATGGCAAAATGCACTGTGCAGCCCAACTGCTATATTCCATGTGCATATGACTTCTTGGTATTTGGGAATTGTTGAGAAGGTGAATTGTGAAGATGTTACAGTAAGGTTCATGCATCCTCATGGTCCATCTCCGTCCTTCTGTTGGCTTGATAATGATGTTTGTGATGTTTCTTTCTCTCATATTCTACGTGAGGTTGATATCACCACAGCATCAGGCTGTACTTATTGTCTGAGCAAAGAGTCCTCAAAATTGGTGGAAGAAAAGTGGTTCTCGTACAAAAAAATATTATCTAAGCATCAAAGTGTCTTGTCGCATGTGCAGTTCTGAATCAACTTGAATGCATTTTGTGCAGTGTTGACAATATTGGCTTTTGACAAAATGCTAATGTATTTTTACATTGAGTTAATTTGGTTATGGCAGAGGTAAGAAAGTGTTCATATGTCATGTAATGTACAAGTTGCTCTGTATTTTATATTGTGTAATTTTGTTTCATATATTGTAATTTTTGTTCAGTTTGGATATTATTAAGTGTACTTATGTTGTTAATGTCTATATATATATATATATATATATATATATATATATATATATATATATATAAAAAAACAAAGATGATGTGACTTACCAAATGAAAGTGCTGGCAGGTCGACAGACACACAAACAAACACAAACATACACACAAAATTCAAGCTTTCGCAACAAACTGTTGCCTCATCAGAAAAGAGGGAAGGAGAGGGGAAGACGAAAGGAAGTGGTTTTAAAGGAGAGGGTAAGGAGTCATTCCAATCCCGGGAGCGGAAAGACTTACCTTAGGGGGAAAAAAGGACAGGTATACACTCGCACACACGCACATATCCATCCACACATACAGACACAAGCAGACATATTTAAATATGTCTGCTTGTGTCTGTATGTGTGGATGGATATGTGCGTGTGTGCGAGTGTATACCTGTCCTTTTTTCCCCCTAAGGTAAGTCTTTCCGCTCCCGGGATTGGAATGACTCCTTACCCTCTCCTTTAAAACCACTTCCTTTCGTCTTCCCCTCTCCTTCCCTCTTTCCTGATGAGGCAACAGTTTGTTGCGAAAGCTTGAATTTTGTGTGTATGTTTGTGTTTGTTTGTGTGTCTGTCGACCTGCCAGCACTTTCATTTGGTAAGTCACATCATCTTTGTTTTTAGATATATTTTTCCTACGTGGAATGTTTCCCTCTATTATAACCATATCATTAATTTGAACCCAACAATTATGTTTGTTATTGTCGCTGTTGCATTTTGAAATCTTTCCTGTCGTCTTGTTTTCTCTTTATTTTCTCTTTCTGTTTTTACCAGTAGCCTCACTTTGTATTCACCTTCCCCTTTTTACCGTAATACAATTTTATCCCGCCTATACATACTCAATAATACGTAACCCACTTCCAAACAATAACCAAAAAAAAAAAAAAAATTATTTTCCGCTTTCAACACTACCACTGCTATAAAATCCACCGTTTCTAGTTCAATAAAGCTGCTTTCACATATTAAACAACCATTTCGGCTAGTTCTAATAACTTTTACTTTATTTCCATTTCCGTTTTTCGCACATCACTGATCATTTTTAGCCGCTCCCCACAGGTTTTAACGTCATTATTTCTTCGTCAGACAACTGTTAGCCCCATTTTCGTAATCTTTCACCACAACACCACTCCTTTTAACACATTTACACGTTTTTTCGAAATTTTCCCGATTTTCTCCGTCCTTTAACGTGTTTCAGCGGCAACACAACCACCTAACCTTCATGCACATCGCTGTCTACCAACCCAAGTTCACCACAGGATCAACTTAACCAACACTTTTTCGCCTTTTTTCATACCAGATCTCCAGTTACTTTCTAGTTCACCCTTATCCCTCCCCATATATTTTTATCTTTCATTTTCATTTCAACCTCATGTTACACTTTTCACGCCGACCGAAGTGGCCGTGCGGTTAAAGGCGCTGCAGTCTGGAACCGCAAGACCGCTACGGTCGCAGGTTCGAATCCTGCCTCGGGCGTGGATGTTTGTGATGTCCTTAGGTTAGTTAGGTTTAACTAGTTCTAAGTTCTAGGGGACTAATGACCTCAGCAGTTGAGTCCCATAGTGCTCAGAGCCATTACACTTTCCACCTTCTAATACCATGTCACCCTCACACCACCCCCACAACGACCCCATTAAGTTTTATTTACTTAGTCCTCTCCTTCCTTCTTTCCTGATGAGGCAACAGTTTGTTGCGAAAGCTTGAATTTTGTGTGTATGTTTGTGTTTGTTTGTGTGTCTGTCGACCTGCCAGCACTTTCATTTGGTAAGTCACATCATCTTTGTGTTATATATATATATATATTAAAAAAAAATCAAAGATGAGGTGACTTACCGAACGAAAGCGCTGGCAGGTCGATAGACACACAAACAAACACAAACATACACACAAAATTCAAGCTTTCGCAACAAACTGTTGCCTCATCAGGAAAGAGGGAAGGAGAGGGGAAGACGAAAGGAAGTGGGTTTTAAGGGAGAGGGTGAGGAGTCATTCCAATCCCGGGAGCGGAAAGACTTACCTTAGGGGGAAAAAAGGACAGGTATACACACGCACATATCCATCCACACATACAGACACAAGCAGACATATTTAAAGACAAAGAGTTTGGGCAGAGATGTCAGTCGAGGCAGAAGTGTAGAGGCAAAGAAGTTGTTGAAAGAAAGGTGAGGTATGAGTGGCGGCAACTTGAAATTAGCGGAGATTGAGGCCTGTGCGGATGACGAGAAGAGAGGATATACTGAAGGGCAAGTTCCCATCTCCGGAGTTCGGATAGGTTGGTATGGTGGGAAGTATCCAGATAACCCGGACGGTGTAACACTGTGCCAAGATGTGCTGGCTGTGCACCAAGGCATGTTTAGCCACAGGGTGATCCTCATTACCAACAAACACTGTCTGCCTGTGTCCATTCATGCGAATGGACAGTTTGTTGCTGGTCATTCCCACATAGAATGCATCACAGTGTAGGCAGGTCAGTTGGTAAATCACGTGGGTGCTTTCACACGTGGCTCTGCCTTTGATCGTGTACACCTTCCGGGTTACAGGACTGGAGTAGGTGGCGGTGGGAGGGTGCATGGGACAGGTTTTGCATCGGGGGCGGTTACAAGGATAGGAGCCAGAGGGTAGGGAAGGTGGTTTGGGGATTTCATAGGGATGAACTAACAGGTTACGAAGGTTAGGTGGATGGCGGAAAGACACTCTTGGCGGAGTGGGGAGGATTTCATGAAGGATGGATCTCATTTCAGGGCAGGATTTGAGGAAGTCGTATCCCTGCTGGAGAGCCACATTCAAAATCTGGTCCAGTCCCGGAAAGTATCCTGTCACAAGTGGGGCACTTTTGTGGTTCTTCTGTGGGGGATTCTGGGTTTGAGGGGACGAGGAATTGGCTCTGGTTATTTGCTTCTGTACCAGGTCGGGAGGGTAGTTGCGGGATGCGAAAGCTGTTTTCAGGTTGTTGGTGTACTGATTCAGGGATTCCGGACTGGAGCAGATTCGTTTGCCACGAAGACCTAGGCTGTAGGGAAGGGACCGTTTGATGTGGAATGGGTGGCAGCTGTCATAATGGAGGTACTGTTGCTTGTTGGTGGGTTTGATGTGGACGGACGTGTGAAGTTGGCCATTGGACAGGTGGAGGTCAACGTCAAGGAAAGTGGCATGGGATTTGGAATAGGACCAGGTGAATCTGATGGAACCAAAGGAGTTGAGGTTGGAGAGGAAATTCTGGAGTTCTTCTTCACTGTGAGTCCAGATCATAAAGATGTCATCAATAAATCTGTACCAAACTTTGGGTTGGCAGACTTGGGTAACTAAGAAGGCTTCCTCTAAGTGACCCATGAATAGTTTGGCATACGAGGGGGCCATCCTGGTACCCATGGCTGTTCCCTTTAATTGTTGGTATGTCTGGCCTTCAAAAGTGAAGAAGTTGTGGGTCAGGATGAAGCTGGCTAAGGTAATGAGGAAAGAGGTTTTAGGTAGGGTGGTAGGTGATCGGCGTGAAAGGAAATGCTCCATCGCAGCGAGGCCCTGAACGTGCGGAATATTTGTGTGTAAGGACGTGGCATCAATGGTTACAAGGATGGTTTCCGGGGGTAACAGATTGGGTAAGGATTCCAGGCTTTCAAGAAAGTGGTTGGTGTCTTTGATGAAGGATGGGAGACTGCATGTAATGGGTTGAAGGTGTTGATCTACGTAGGCAGAGATACGTTCTGTGGGGGCTTGGTAACCAGCTACAATGGGGCGGCCGGGATGATTGGGTTTGTGGATTTTAGGAAGAAGGTAGAAGGTAGGGGTGCGGGGTGTCGGTGGGGTCAGGAGGTTGATGGAGTCAGGTGAAAGGTTTTGCAGGGGGCCTAAGGTTCTGAGGATTCCAAATTAAACCCTGCCTGGAACAGTTCCGTCCTCCGTCACAGCGGGACCCACCTCCTCTTCCTCAAAATCACCCTCTCCAAACCTTCCAGGAATTTCTGACTTCCAGCCTTGCATCTCAATCCTTCTTAAAAAACCTTAATCCTACACCCAACATCACCACTGCTGAAGCCCAGGGTATCCGTGATCTGAAGGCTGACCGATCCATCGTCATTCTTCTGGCGGACAAGGGTTCCACAACCGTGGTACTTGATCGTCAGGAGTATGTGGCTGAGGGACTGCGTCAGCTTTCAGACAACACCACATACAAAGTTTGCCAAGGTAACCCCATTCCCGATGTCCAGGCGGAGCTTCAAGGAATCCTCAGAACCTTAGGCCCCCTGCAAAACCTTTCACCTGACTCCATCAACCTCCTGACCCCACCGACACCCCGCACCCCTACCTTCTACCTTCTTCCTAAAATCCACAAACCCAATCATCCCGGCCGCCCCATTGTAGCTGGTTACCAAGCCCCCACAGAACGTATCTCTGCCTACGTAGATCAACACCTTCAACCCATTACATGCAGTCTCCCATCCTTCATCAAAGACACCAACCACTTTCTTGAACGCCTGGAATCCTTACCCAATCTGTTACCCCCGGAAACCATCCTTGTAACCATTGATGCCACGTCCTTATACACAAATATTCCGCACGTCCAGGGCCTCGCTGCGATGGAGCATTTCCTTTCACGCCGATCACCTACCACCCTACCTAAAACCTCTTTCCTCATTACCTTAGCCAGCTTCATCCTGACCCACAACTTCTTCACTTTTGAAGGCCAGACATACCAACAATTAAAGGGAACAGCCATGGGTACCAGGATGGCCCCCTCGTATGCCAACCTATTCATGGGTCGCTTAGAGGAAGCCTTCTTGGTTACCCAAGTCTGCCAACCCAAAGTTTGGTACAGATTTATTGATGACATCTTTATGATCTGGACTCACAGTGAAGAAGAACTCCAGAATTTCCTCTCCAACCTCAACTCCTTTGGTTCCATCAGATTCACCTGGTCCTATTCCAAATCCCATGCCACTTTCCTTGACGTTGACCTCCACCTGTCCAATGGCCAACTTCACACGTCCGTCCACATCAAACCCACCAACAAGCAACAGTACCTCCATTATGACAGCTGCCACCCATTCCACATCAAACGGTCCCTTCCCTACAGCCTAGGTCTTCGTGGCAAACGAATCTGCTCCAGTCCGGAATCCCTGAATCAGTACACCAACAACCTGAAAACAGCTTTCGCATCCCGCAACTACCCTCCCGACCTGGTACAGAAGCAAATAACCAGAGCCACTTCCTCGTCCCCTCAAACCCAGAATCCCCCACAGAAGAACCACAAAAGTGCCCCACTTGTGACAGGATACTTTCCGGGACTGGACCAGATTCTGAATGTGGCTCTCCAGCAGGGATACGACTTCCTCAAATCCTGCCCTGAAATGAGATCCATCCTTCATGAAATCCTCCCCACTCCGCCAAGAGTGTCTTTCCGCCATCCACCTAACCTTCGTAACCTGTTAGTTCATCCCTATGAAATCCCCAAACCACCTTCCCTACCCTCTGGCTCCTATCCTTGTAACCGCCCCCGATGCAAAACCTGTCCCATGCACCCTCCCACCACCACCTACTCCAGTCCTGTAACCCGGAAGGTGTACACGATCAAAGGCAGAGCCACGTGTGAAAGCACCCACGTGATTTACCAACTGACCTGCCTACACTGTGATGCATTCTATGTGGGAATGACCAGCAACAAACTGTCCATTCGCATGAATGGACACAGGCAGACAGTGTTTGTTGGTAATGAGGATCACCCTGTGGCTAAACATGCCTTGGTGCACAGCCAGCACATCTTGGCACAGTGTTACACCGTCCGGGTTATCTGGATACTTCCCACCAACACCAACCTATCCGAACTCCGGAGATGGGAACTTGCCCTTCAGTATATCCTCTCTTCTCGTCATCCGCCAGGCCTCAATCTCCGCTAATTTCAAGTTGCCGCCACTCATACCTCACCTGTCTTTCAACAACTTCTTTGCCTCTACACTTCTGCCTCGACTGACATCTCTGCCCAAACTCTTTGTCTTTAAATATGTCTGCTTGTGTCTGTATGTGTGGATGGATATGTGCGTGTGTATACCTGTCCTTTTTTCCCCCTAAGGCAAGTCTTTCCGCTCCCGGGATTGGAATGACTCCTCACCCTCTCCCTTAAAACCCACTTCCTTTCGTCTTCCCCTCTCCTTCCCTCTTTCCTGATGAGGCAACAGTTTGTTGCGAAAGCTTGAATTTTGTGTGTATGTTTGTGTTTGTTTGTGTGTCTATCGACCTGCCAGCGCTTTCGTTCGGTAAGTCACCTCATCTTTGATTTTATATATAATTTTTCCCACGTGGAATGTTTCCTTCTATTATATATATATATATAAAACAAAGATGTGTGACTTACCAAATGAAAGTGCTGGCAGGTCGACAGACACACAAACATACACACAAAATTCAAGCTTTCGCAACAAACTGGTATATATATAATTTTTTCCCAATGCCATTCATTTCTCAAAGCTGATTTTTTGCGCGATGAAACTTTATTGTTTGTAGATCACTTTCTAATTTTTTCCGTGTTTTCCAGAGGGGGGCAACTGTCTGAAATATTTTTTCTAATTTAACAATAAAATTAAATAGAATTAATTTACAAAAATTTAGTTGGACAATTCTAACACGTTTTCAGAAACTACTTGTTTGAAAGGATATTCAGGGAAAAAACTTTCAGCATTCCATTTTTTGTATAAAAACTGCAGCCAATTTTCAAATTTTTACAGTTTTCTTTGAAGTAATGCATTGCATCGAACTTTTAGCAATTGATACCAACAGAATGTATATAAAGCAATAAAAATTGGTAAAAGTTCATATTAGATACAAAAGCAGTACACACAATCTCAGTTGACAACTAGATAATGGGTATCATGGCCTGGATGACTTGGCATGGAATGACCCTGCCACCTCCCTTTACACTAACATTCTAATACCCATGGCCTTATGGCTATTGAACACTACCTTTTTCAACATTTGATAGAGTCCAAAGCAACAACCTCCTTCCTAGTCATTATGACCAACTGTATCCCCACCCACAATTACTTTTCCTTTAAAGGCATTACCTACAAACAAATCCAGCATATGGCTATGGGCACCAGTGTGGCAAAATCCTACGCCAACCTGTTTATGGGCCATCAGGAGGAATGCTCCCTAAACACCCATAATCCCAAACCCCTCACCTAGTTCAGCCGCATTTATGACATCTGCATGATCTGACTCAAGGGTGAGGACACCCTATCCGCATACTTCAGAACCTCAACACCTTGTCCACCATTTGCTTCACCTGATCTTGCTCAACCCATCAAGCCACCTTGCTCGATGTTGACCTCCACCTCAAAGACAGCTATATCAGTACCTCTGTCCATATCAAACCTACCAACCACCAGCAGTACCTCCACTTCGACAGTTGCCACCCATTCCACACCAAGAAGCTCCTTCCATACCGTCTAGCCACCCATGACCATCACATCTGTAGTGACAAGCGATCTCTCTCGAAATATAACGAGGGTCTCACTGAGAACTTTACAGATAGTAATTACCCTCCCAACCTTGTACAAAAACAGATCCGCCATGCCTTATCTTTCCAGTCACCCACCGTCTCCCAAAGTCTCACTGTCCAGCCATGGAGGGGCATTCCCCCCCATGACTCAGCACCACCCAGGACTGGAGCAACTGAATCACATTCTCTGCCATGGTTTTGTCTGCCTCTCGTTGTGCCCTGAAATGAGAAATGTCCTACGCACTATCTTTCCCACCCCTCTCATAGTGGTTTTTCCACCGCCTACTGAACCTACACAATATCCTCGTCCATCCCTACACAACCCCTGCTCCCAACCCCTTGCCTCATGGATCATATCCCTGTAATAGACCTAGATGCAAGACCTGTTCTGTACATCCTCCCACCAATATCTACTCCAGTCTGATCACAAACATTACCTATCCCATCATAGGCAGGTCTGCTTGTGAAACCAGTCATGTGAATCACAAGCTATGCTGGAATCACTGTGCTGCATTCTATGTGGGCATGACAGCCAACAAGCTATCTGTCCGCATGAATGGCCACCGGCAAAATGAAGGCAAGAAACAGCTGGACCACTCTGTTTTTGATTTGAATTCTGGAATATTTGATTCGTCTTCTTTTGTGAAGGAATTTAGAAAAATCGTGTTCAGTAATTCTGCTTTAGTGGCACCGTCATCAAAAACGTCACCATAGTTATAGCGGGATGAAGGTATTGATTGCGTCTTCCCACTGGTGTAATTTATCTATGAACAGATCTCTTTGGGTTTTCTGCCAGATTTGGAGACTGAAGTTTGCGCTCAATTTCGAGCTTCTGTAAAACTTTGCAAATCTTGCAAGCTTTTGAATTTGGCATGCTTTTTTTGTTGCATCTGCAATAGTGTTCTGACTTGTTTTGTGTATCATGAGGGATCAGAACCATCTCTTATTAATTTATTTGGTATATATCTCTCAATTGCCATCGATACTATTTCTTTGAATTTAAACCACAACTGGTCTAAGCTTACATAGTCATGTCGGAAGGAGTGTAATCTCTCTCTTAGAAAGGTGATAAAGTAAATTTTTATCTGCTTTTTTAAGTAGGTGGATTTAGCATTTATTTTTGGTGGTTTTGGATGTTAAGGTATGCAGTCTAGCTAAAACAACCTTGTGGTCACTAATTCCTGTACCTGCCTTGATGCTGCCTATTTGGTCAGGATTGTTTGCTCCTCAGAGGTTGAGTATGTTTTTGCAACCATTTATACGTTGAGTGGGCTGCTGAATTAGTTGTTCAGAATAATTGTCTGAGAAGGCATTTAGTACAATTTCAGACAATGTTTTATGTCTATCACTGACTTTACACATGTATTTTCGCCAACACATTGACGGTAGATTATAATAACATAAGTGGGGTGCCTATTTCATATACGTGAGGTCTGTTCAAAAAAATCGGGAACTTTGTCCACAAATTTTTTCTGCACATACCTTTTACTTATTGTGCACGGTCCCCTTTGAAATACTATCTTCCACAATTGATATATCTCTCCCATAGCTGTTTCCACTTCTAGAAGCGGTCTTCGAATGCCTCTTGCTGGATTGCGTGAAGTGCCGTCAGCGAATTTTCTTTTATCTCGTCTGTCACAAATCTTCATTCTGTCAACAGGGTTTTCCACTGTGGAAATAAAAAGAAATGTCCCCAGGGGCCAGGTCTGGAGAGAGTGGAGGATGAGGCAGCGCAGTGATTTGGTTTTTTGTGCAGTAGTCACGCACCAACAGGGATGAATGTGCGGGTCCATTATCGTGATGGAAGAGCCATGAATTGTCTCGTCACATTTCAGGACATTTCCTTCTGACATTTTGTTGCAGGTGTTGCAGCATGTCCTAATAGCACCATTGATTAACAGTTTCTCCCTGTGCTGCGAATTCATGATAAACTAATCCTTTAAAGTCAAAGAAAACTATCGGCATGGCTTTGAAATTTGACCTGAACTGACAAGCTTACTTTGGTCTTGGAGAACCTTCCCTAACCTATTGTGAAGATTGAACCATGGTCTCAACATTATAACCGTAGACCCACGTCTCATCACAAGTTATGATTGTCTTAAGGAACATCTCATTCTCATTTGTGCAATCCGAAAGCTCTTCACAGATTGTGAGGCAAACGTCTTTCCGATGTTGACTCATGAGCCATGGGATGAACGTGCAGGATTTAATGACGTCATCCAGCTTAAATGTTATATTCTTCTGGAATCTTTCAGACAGGCAGTCTTCATTTGGCATGCAAAATTTTGTTGACGTTCCTGACATGAGCATCATCAGTTTAATGCAGATGCGTTGCTCCTCTAACTCTGCCATCTCGAAATTTTTAAATTGTGTGCCACAACATTCTACTCAATATGGCACTGAACAATAATTAACTGATATACAATAATGAAACTTTCAGCAGTTACACAGTAATCACGGGACTGTGCAGGGATGCTAACTGCATTTCGCTCCACTTCACCATTGGTACGAAATTACGAGTGTTCCAGAACTTTTTGAATAGACCTACTGTGACACTCTAGTTTCCTTTGAACTATTCAGCAGCTGTATCATCTGAGTCGGGTGGTGGGGGGTATTGGTAAGAGGAACCAATTATTAATTTATTCCAGTTATTAAGTATAATCTCTACCCATACTAACTCACAGGAACTATCTATTTTACTACCAGAATTACTACTTCTGACAACAGTAAACACTCCACCACCAACTGTATTTTCACCTGCCTCGAGATGACTGGGTGTTTGTGTTGTCCTCATCATTTCATCATCATCCAGGAAAGTGGCGAAATTGGACTGAGCAAAGATTGGATAATTGTACGGGCGCTGATAACCACGAAGTTGAGCGCCCCACAAACCAAACATCATCATCATCACCAACTGTATTTAACCTATCCTTCCTGAACACAGCTAGATCCTTTGTAAAAACTTCAGCTTAACTTATTTCTGGCCTTAGCCAGCTTTCTGTACACATAACAATTCGAGATTCATTGCTTTGTATTAGTGCTTGGAGTTCTGGTTCTTTTCCAACACAGCTATAATAGTTTACAGTTACAGCTTTGAATGTTCATATGTCTACCCTCTTCCTGTGTTGGTCCTGCACCCTTTGAAACTGAAGCCCATTCTGCACATTCCTGAGACATTCTAACCTAAAAAAATCACAAAGTCCCCTCCACATAGCCCCTGCTACTCATGTAGCTGCTTCCTGTGTGTATTGGACTCCTGATGAATTTAGCAGAACCCAGAAACCCACCAGCCAATGGCACAAGTTGAAGACTCTGCAACCTATACGGTTGCAGAACCATCTGTGCCTCTGATTCAGGCGCTCCACTCAGCTCTGTATCAAAGGACCACAGGTGGTTCCATTGACAATGCTGCAGATTGTGAGCTCCACCTTCCTCTCTTAAGCAAGACTGTGGCAGTTTTTACTACTTCAGCTAGCCACCCAAAACCAGAGAGAATCTCTTCCGATTCAAAGCGACATACATCGTTAGTTCCAACATAAGCCACCACCTGTAGTTGGCTGCACCCTGGGCTCTTTGTGGCATTCAGAAGCACCCATTCCACATCTGAAGTGACTCCTCTCAGTATGTATACAGAATGCACATTGGATTCCTTCCACTTTTTCGGGGTCATATCCATAAGGACCCCATTACATGCCTAACATTGGAGCTCCCACTTAACAGTAATCTCACCATCTGTGAATACCCAGACCTTGCAGTCCAAGAGGATTCCTTTGGAACGGGCCAAGGGACTTCTCTGGCTCAGGGACTTCGTCGGCCACAGTTAGTGTCCAAAACCTGTTCGTCAGATGGACTGGGGGGCCCTCCATTTGGTCCCTTGGAAAATCTTTCGCTGCCGGCGTGTGCAGGCATTACTCAAGAAGGCCACAGTAATGGATTGATAGGGAGACATGTGGGTCATGCTGGATGTCCTTTGGATCACCTTGTCAGGGCCTCCCCTCAGTGATGCCCATTGGCAACAGCCTCAAGCTGCATGGCCGAAGCCAGTACCGCCTGGAGCTGTGAGCAAGGGTCACCATCTCGGCTCACATCTGAACACTGCAATCACAGTGCCTATCCATACTAAAGATGGCCTGGTAAATACACAGAAATGCACAAAATATAGGAGTTGATGCTAAAAAACACTGATGCAATTTAAAATGAGTCACTTCTTATGAGAAGCTGTGTCAACTCACAGCTCTCTGATGGGCTGCTACTCCTGCTATGCAACACGACAAATGTGGTTATAAAGTTAAAAATAAAGTGCTGAATGCAGAAGTTAATTATGTGAGGGTGAATCAGATATAAACTGGAATTTTTGGTTTATATGCCTTATTTTAAATGGATAGTGGCACAGGCTAGCTCATTGTTGCTTTCATTGCCAGTGATTGTTCAGTGTGTCAGAGCAAGAGGTAGCATCATCTGTGTGCCTCGTGTTGTAATCAAGCTTCTGACAACAGAGTGCATACACCCATCTGAAATTTTGAGAGGACTTGTGGCATTGTTCGGAGGCAACACCCTTGGAAAGGCTCGGGTGTATGTATGGCAGAAACAGTTTTTACGAGAATGATAAAGAGTTGAGAATGCAACTCACCAACATTTCCCAAGGACCAGTGCGACTGACGAGCCAGCTTATTGAAGATTATCATCAAATAACAGTTGGTGAAATTGATACTGAGGTTGGCCTGAACTGCGGCAGTGCTCAGGCGATCATTATTGACAACTTTGGATTTCGAAAAGTGCCAGCAAAATGGGTGCCTTGTCTTCCCACTGCAGAGCCGTCCAAGCTCGAAAAAAATTTCAGGAATTGTTCTGTACCACACCTAGAACATCCTCCCTACAGTTTGGATGTATAGCCCTGTGATTTTCAATTGTTTGGACCAGTAAATGGAGCAGTTGGAGAGGACAGATTTGACGATGATGGCTGTCCAACTGTTTGTGCCCAGCTGGCTGCTGTCTGTCATGTTTATTTTATGAAAATGTGACCAAGAAACTTTGTATATGCTGCGGAGAATGCGTTTCCCCTTTCAGGAGACTATATAGAAAAATAGGTTCATTTATATGAATTTTTCTGAAGCTTAAATAAACTTTTAAAAACAATATTCCAATTTACATTTGATTCAGCTTCATGAGAGAGATGTCCAGCCATAGTCAGGCGAGTGGATGAAGTACTTTGTCTACTCACCTGAGGATGGCCGGACCTCTCTGGGCTGAAATATCATGGCAGATTGTTGATGCAGACCCGAAAATTACTGGAAAAAGAGATATACTTGTTGGATCATGATATAATAGCCAGAACTTGGTTGTAGGTAAATGATAAGGTTGCTTTATACACTGACATTTCCATAGCTATTGTATCTCCACATTTTAAAGTTAACTACCAGCAGTTTGTTTTTGCAGACCAAAACTTTGGCCTTAAGAGGTGAAAGCCCAATAAAAGCCAAAATTTTTGTTAAGAATAAAGTAAAAGAACAAGTTTTAGAGTTGTCATGTTAGTCATGTTTAGGACATGTGAAAGGTTTTGCAGCCAACGGCTCCTTCGTAATGCAGAAGGGTTGAAGGGAAAAGAGGAGGGAAGAAGGAAAAGGACTGGCAAGATTTAAGAAATGTGAAGAATTATGGAAATGTTGCCCAGAACCCTGATTCAGGGGAGACCTAATGGGGGAGGATGAGAAGGAAAGACTGGCGACTGCAGACTGCATGGGATGAGATTTGACAACCTGAGAGTTTAAAGGTGGAAGATAGGGTTATAAGCAATACAGAGATTACTGCCAAAACATCTTGCAAGAGATAGTATGAGTGGAAAGCTAAGTGTGTTATATGTGGTAGAGGTGAGGGGGGCGGAGAAAGATAGATAGGTCAGAAAATAAAACATGTAGAAAACTGAAAGGGATTGAAAAAAGAAATGGTTGCTGGGAAGGAATGTTGAGACCAAAAAAATTGACATAAATTAAGGTCAGGTGGGTGGCAAGAAACAAGGACGAAGATCTGATAAACATGACCGGAGGAACAATCCAGACAGCATGTGTGGTGAATCGGACACCAAAGTCACAACTGTTGTGTTGTAGAGCATTCTCTGCAACAGCATATTGTGTGCTGTCAGTATACACCCTCTGCCGATGCCCATTCATCCTAACTGATAACTTTTTGGTAGTCATACCAATATAAAAGGCCGAACAGTGTTCACATAATAGCTATTATATGATATGTGTCATTTCACAGGTGGCATTCCCTTTGATAGTGTATGTTTTATCAGTTACAGGGCTAGTATGGGTGATGATAGGAGGGTGCATAGGGCAAGTCTTATAATGTGTACTGTCACACAGAGGTAGGAGCTGATGCAGTCCCCAATAATCTGTCTTTCCTTCTTATCCCATCTGGCAACTCTCCCCTGACCCAGGGTTCTGAGCAATGGTTTCTGTAATTATACCCATTTCCTAAACCTCGCTTGGCCTTTTTCTTCATCCCTCTTTTTTCCCCTTCAACTCTACTGCCAGACAAAGGAACCACTGGCTCTGGAAGCTTGTCCATTTCCTTAACTTTCGGATATGTTTTCTCCTGCTGTCACTTGGAGAGTAGATTTAAAAAATCTATCCAAGTACACAACATTAAAAAATATCTTGGGGATCACTGCATTATAGTTATCAGATTTAGAAGCCGTCGATACAGTGAACTATGTTGCCTACAATATACAGTTAAGTTATCCACTGTCTGACACCAAAGATTATAAAGAAATTGTAGAGGCTGTAAAATATCCAGACCACCAGAAGTGTGATAAAAAAATGTGAAATAATGTGTTGCAGCACTTGAAGGATATGGCTATATCCAAGATAACCAGAAAAGCATTGTGATCCATTATGACAGCAAATATGAGGATGTCCCTGGAAAAGATGTGTTGACCAATGAGGAGCCAGAATATGCCAAGAGGCATGATGAAATAAATTGAAGCTGCATGGTAGGTAAGGCACTAACCTCACATTCAGGGGGAGCAGGTTCAAATCTCTATCCAGTTATCCAGATATAGGAATTCTGTGGTTTCTTTTAATCATTTGAGGCAAATGCTGATATGGTTTCTTTTAAAAAGCGAAGGAAAATTTCCCGTCCCAGCTTCATCCATTGTGCTAAGCTCCTGGAGTAGCTGTCAGAGCTGTACATTCCTGGAGTCAGTAAGTTAATAGTGACTGGTGCATAGTACATGGTAGTGTAATTGGACAATACATTAGCGCACCTTATGGAACACGAGGTCGCATGACTCAGACGACACTAAGCCAGTTGTGGCAGAATATCATAATGACTGCTGCAAACTCTACAATTCTGTAAAGATAACGTACCTTCGAGTGGAAAAATATGATAGGTGACTGAGATTGTGGACTGGGCTGTCAGCATAATTAGCAGCAATGGATAAAGACTTCCACTGCCTTCGCTGCCAATGGTAGCTGACCTGCAGGTGGCAGCACTCCTGAGTCTGCCCCATCAGGCAAAGCAGCAAAAGTAGTGGATGAAGACACACAAGGCACGGTGTTGCCTCTCCCACCACTGGGTACCACAGGAACAGTAATATGTTTCCATGCTGTCGCTTTATTGGTTTAGCCATCAGTTGTTACTTAAAATTATAATAAAAACTGCTATAAAGTCCTCACCTCTCCATTTCAGCCATTCAGTAAAAAAGTTCAGTGAAACCCAGGGCATGAAGAAATAACACAATATAAATTATGAATGTGGTATATCCCACTGGTAGATACAGCAACCTGATGAAGGCTACGTGTAAAAGTTGCTGAAACATTAATCTATGTTAAACATGATGAACTGGTCACACAATCAGAAAAGATTTATTGAAAAATAGGTTAATTATATTAGAAAGATATTTATGGAAACAGCAAAACATGTTACAAGTGTGAAAAAGGCAAAAACACTTCAAGTGTAACAAGGCGTCTACTAAATAGAAGGTGAGACTTAGAAGCCAATAATACTAGAAAAGAAGAGGACATTCTGAATGAAACATAATTTTGGAAATGTCTTCAAGATGAACAACTGAAAACAATAAGAATACAAAGAAAACAAAAGAGAAATTAACATTGGGTAGATGTCACATTTCAATCATAAAGTAGGCATGTGGCACTGTAACAGCAGAATAAAAATTGTAAAAGCATTCAAATATTTCATTAAACATTTGCATAGGCCAAGAGACGAAGAAAGGCAGACACGAGTACCAGAAAATCAGTTGAAACTAAGTTGACAAGGGATGAGATCAAATCAGTGGAGGAGGAATATTGCTGTTCAAAATGGTAATAGGAGAAGCAACAGTAAAAGCGAAATGGCAAGAAACTCCTTGGTGGAATGTTGAAACCAGTGAAGTATTACAAAGTATTAATAAGACTTTCAGGGAATGGTTTCAAAAGAAATCAAAAGATACTGGGGAAGAACATTGTATCCAGAAAAACAAAGCAAAAATCGGTAAAATAAGTAAAAAACAAATCCAACAGGGACTATGAGTGGGAAATAAAGTAATTACAGAACAGCAATATGCATGTAGACAGATGGCAGTAGTATCATGTACACAAGGTATAAAAGGGCAATGCATTGGTGGAGCTGTCACTTGTATTCAGGTAATTCATCTGAAGAGGTGTTTGACGTGATCATGGCCACGCACCGGGAATTAATAGTCTTTGAATGTGGAATGGTAGTTGGAGCTAGACACATGGACATTCCATTTCAGAAATCAATAGGGAATTCAATATTCCAAGATCCGCAGTGTTAATAACGTGCTGAGAATGTGGTATTACATTTGAGGCATTACCCCTCATTACAGACAATGCAGTGGCTGACAGCCTTCACTTAACGTCCAAGAGCAGCGGCATTTGCACAGAGTTGTCTGTGCTGACAGACAAGCAACAATGCATGAAATAACCGCAGAAATCAATGCAGCATGTACGATGAACATATCTGATAGGACAGTGCAGCAAAATTTGGCATTAATGGCGACAGCAGCAGACAACTGCAGCACCTCTCCTGGGCTCATGACCATATTGGTTGGACTCTTGATGACTAGAAAACTGTGATCTGGTTGGATGAGCCCCAATTTCTTTGGGTAAGAGCTGATGGTAGGATTTGAGTGTGGCGTAGGCCCTACGAAGCCATGGACCCAGATAGTCAACAAGGCAAGTAATGCCATATAAGGTGTATAAGGTATAAAACTGAAGAGAATGTGCTAGGAAATGATGGTGTTTCAATAGAAATTGTTGATAATGGAGGCAATGTGATAAAAAATAAATGTACAAATTGTGTACACGTTATCTCTAATTCTGCAAGCTTGAACAGTGATGTAATTGTTATATTTCAGATTAAAGGAAACAGACAAGAAAAATGAACTGTAGACGTGTCAGTCTAATAACCATCAAATTGTCAGATGTAGGGAGTAAAAATAAGTTTAATATAAAAAAGGAGGAGGAGGCTTTGAGTGCATATAGCACAATTGACCATTTATAACTGGTGAATAGAGAAATGCATGTTGATTACCACTTTGTCTGGGAGTCATAGATGTTGAGGAAGCTTGTAATTCCATTTTAAGAAAATCTGTACTGAGTGGCCATGTGATAACAAAGCATTGGTTCAACTGATTTTAAAATATTGGAGATTTTGTACATAAATGCTGCTGCATTCATTAGATTTAATGAGGGTAGTGGAAAAGAAAATAGGAGTAAGGGAAGGATGTTTCATGCAACATAATTATTCCCAGCTGCCCTAGAGGAAGTTACAGGTCCATAAATTGGGAAAGAGGAGAAGAAATAGGTATCAACCCTATTAAAAACAAAGGAGGGGGGGGATGTTCTTTACATCCACCTTTTGAAAATATTGTAATCTAGTCAGTTACTTTATATTGTAAAATATTTTTTTTAGAATGAATTCCGCTACCAGATTCCATAAATGTTGTAAATTTTTTTAAGTAAACCTAACCCAAAAATTTAATACTTAGTAGCAGATCTTACTTTCGCCAGCGAATGTAATATTCAGTATTTCCAGATTCAGGACCTTACACACCAATATGTTTTTACTAGTATGTTGTGAGTAAAAGGCAAGAACAATGAACAAAATTTGTATTTTATAAATTCTTGTTTTAGGTTGGGCATGAAGTCCCTCCAAGCTGTTAAAGTATGTTATTGAAAGTGCCTTGATATTGTCAAGTGTTGCCAAAAGATATTTCCAGGTTTTGGCCCTACTTACACATCAGTATCTCTTTAGAAAATATGTTTATAAATAAGTCAACAAAAATTAATGATTTTTTTAATGTTTTTAGGATGTGGGTGACATAAATACCCCCCTTGTGTTAAGAAAAATGTGTTGATATTGCCAGATTAATGGACCATATGTGAACCGCCTTCATTATGTAGATGTTGTTGGCTGTCTCATGGAGATAAACTTCAACTGGTTATGGAAAATCTTAATAGAATTAGCTTGAAAGTAGACCTAGAAATCAATTATAATAACTCTAAAATAATGTATAACTACCTCATTGAAAAGATAGTTTAAATTAACAAGGAAGACATAGTCAGTTGATAGCTGTTTTGTATTTAGCACAATAGGATATAACAGCTGGATGGCAAGGAAATTAAATAAACAGAAGAGTCAAAATGGCCTTGAGTGTTTTTGGTAAAGTAAATAATGTTTGGACAAAAGCTTACAGTGCATCTGATATTGAAGGTTTATGATCTGTATGTATAACCAGTTTTGACTTAATACTGTCAGATGTGAGATTTTACGTGAAAAACATTAAAAAGAATAAAATGAGGGTAGGTTACTGAGCAGTATAGACATGTGAATTACTGTGAGAGATAAAAAGACAGGCAAGTTGATCATGAAATAATACGAATAACAATAAATAATTATGACTGTGATGAAAATAAGTGGTGGTTAGCAAGAGGTGTAGTCATGTGAATGGATGGTAGATGGGCCAAGTAAGTTCATTGCTGGATTCCAAGAGATAGAAAAAGTTTGAGATTTCAGTGTAACAGGAGCTGAGATGATGACATTAGGAAACCTGCAGTAACAACATAGATGTGTTTGGCTGAACACCATACTGCATGGAAAAGTCTAGAGGAAGCATTATTCATTAGTCCGTGTTGATGTTGATCAGTGGAAACAAAAACGAGAAAATGAATCCATATGTTTCATTTGCATATAATGCAAAAAATTCCCATATTCTATATGATCTCACTTAAAAGGTCTCAGATGAGTGCAAGATACAAATTTGCCATTGTATTCCTTACCCTGTTTGTAACATATGCTGTTATCATTCCATTGTTAATGGAGCACATGTGCATATTGTTTTTTCATGAGGCACAGAGCAATAGAGCCATCTTTACTGCAAAAACTGCTCTCACTATGCAGATCTGATGGCAGATAATAATCTTCAAAAATGTATTTTTTAGTGTTTTTCAATTTCTGAATGCACAGTCCAGGAGTTTGTGTCATGGACTCAGAATCCTGACATTGAAGATACCATGCAAGGTAACTACATGAACTTGTCCAACTGCCAGGCCAAAAATATTCTTAAACATGATAACTTAATATCACTCAACTTCTGACTCACTCCACTCTATAGCACTGAACTCAACAATATACAGAGGGGGAGGGAAGACTATGTTCTCTTGTATGCATCATCCTGTAGTGTTCTGTTCAAGGGTTTTGAATAAAATGAACATTATTTTACTACTCATGTTCTTCCATTTCTTCCTTGTTTTCCTTAACTGCAGAAAAAAAAAAAGTTCTGAAGTTTCTTCCGTTTCATTCATTTCTGGGTTCTTGTAAGCCTGATATATTATGTGCTTGCTTGTGTAATATAAAGTATTGCTTTGTGCAGTGAATTTTAATGACTTCTAATTGTCTATCTTCAGGGCAAGTTGTGAACATCATTCGCGAGTCAGCAACATCCCGAGCGCAGAGCCAGGGCCGTGTTTTGACATCTCATATAACAATACCTGCATCATACAGTTCAGGAATTACATTGGTTATCAGCAGAGAATCTCCTTTCTATGAAGAACTGAAAAATTCACCTTCCTCACACTTTTATGCTTGATGTCTCCTCCCAGGTGAAGTGTACAGATTATACATTTACATTGTGGAACATGTGTAAAACAAATTATTTTCAGAGTACAACTTCCTTTTTTATTTAGTGCTAGATATAATGTAAAAAGGCATTGAGCATGCTTTATATTCTATGTTATATGATTTTTTAAAGTTTTGTTTTGTGGCAAATTTTGATATTGGATGAAGATGTGAAAATGTATTTGGAAGTGGCACATAAAGCTCATCTTGCTGAAACCCAAGCCAATCAACCTGTAGGCAACCGTACCAATTTTCTGTTTTGTCCCACTTTCTCAGCAATTTGCAGTTGAGTCTAGTTGTAATGTGTTGGGAATAGTTTAATTATCACATATGTAAATTTTTCTTTTGTTTTTCCTTATGACAAATACAGAGCATTCCTAATGATCCTTTTTGACTCAGAATGCCGGTTAACATGAAATACCCAACACTGTTCATAAAATAGCTGTTTATTTTCTTGTAATTACTTGCTGTACTGTCAAGGAAATGTGTTTTATGTGAGGGCAAACTAGCTTGTTGTAAATCATCTTCCTCTTTGCATTAAAGTGTCTTACATTCCTTCCCCCCCCCCCCCCCCCCCCACCACCACCACCACCACCACCACCACCACCACCACCACCAAGGTTTGCCTAGTTGTGTTTCATGATGTTAATGTGACAACCAGTGATATTTATTCTTTTGTTCTCTCATACAATATAGTAAACATTTGGAATTTGCCTTTTGATTCCAAAGCTTACCCTTGCCCAATACAATTTTTCTGCTAAACATGCTCCCCAGCCTTCTTTAATTTGGGTTGGAAATAGGTTACCTGTAATGATGTGGCTGATTGCTGTGACAAAGGCATAAATATGGGTTAATCTGTAGCTTTTAAAATCTATTGCTAGTTACATAAAATAATAACTTATTTTTGTTCTTTTTGTGTGGAAACTTATCAAAGAAGTGAAGGGTGAAATCACACTTCGTCTTGCATGTTTCACATCAGAACATGGTTTCTCTACTTCGGCCTCTATTAATGTCTTCTGCTAAAAGACATACAGCCCTTTGTTGAGTCATTTTCATTTGGAGTTATAAATGGTGTCAGAAGATGACAGTCTTCCTCTCTTTCCTCAATTCCTTTTCATAACGTTCCCCACAAGCTGAGTGATGAGATTACTCTTATAAGAAGAAGGGCTCTCCTGTCTTCTTCATATCTTATGACTAAAAAATATAGCTGTCCTCAACTACAACTTCCATAAATTATAGGAACATGTTTTCCAACATTTGTAGTACCTCCATGTAAACACACGACATCCACAGTTCTACCGAGTCTTCCAGTTCCCTTGATCTGTGGCAGGAGAAACTAAATGCAGCATCCAAAATATTGGGAAAATTGGGTAGCCAATATTTGGTACAATGGTCAAGTAACTGCACCTTCAAATTCAGAGCCATGTTCATTATTACACCAAAGAATGACAATTTTTTCTAGTAAACATCTTCCTGTGAGTGAATATTTTGTTGATGGCATCATCTTCAATATTTTTTTCCACTGGGTACGTACAGGTCGCAATCTGTTTTGCTACTAATTTTCTCATTGTGTGAAAACTAGAAATTTTTTAGCTCTGTTGTTTGAACGCTTTTAGAAAGCTTGAATCTTTGCTGGCTGACAAGATCAAAAACTTGATTATCTCATAATAAACCTTTCAATTATATGCACTGTTGTCGCTTTCTTCTCCATCGCTCACTGCAGACAAGGGAGGAAAAAAGTCTTTCATCTTCAGCATCTTCCAAATGCCACAGCATGTGGTAGTTACAAACATTGTTAATACATATCATTTTTATACAAGGAAGAACCATGGAATAAAGACACAGTGACCACTTACATGCATCAAAACCTGTCATGCTGTGAAATATTGTGTGCTATTTGCTCTATGGAAGCAGAAAATTTGGTTGGAAAGGGGGAAAACTTTACCCAGGAGAACTTATATCAAATGACCACCACCATACTTGTTTTATCACATGTTTCCACTTGGTGAACACAAGAGTGCCTGCAACTTGCCCACATCTTTTATTGAAATACTTTTCTTGACTGTATCCCATATTCTGATCTTCATGTGTTCTTTAAGAATTTATAGGATGAAATCAACATCTAATAGCAAAGTATTGTACTTCAAAGTCTGGAGCCATTAGTACTACCAGTAGAGCACATCTTTGTTACACCCAGCTTGTCATTGCGACTTTCAGTATTCTGCATGTTTTAGTTGTTGTCAAACTCCCGTCATCTGTTCCCTGTTTCATTTCCAGTTCTTGTTGCCAGAGTATTGCTGGACCATAAAAATCTCACTCTATTTTGTACAATGTTTTTTCTGTTTAGTGTTTACACAAATTTATTCATTTTCTGAGAATCAGTAATGGCTTTGTGCCTTACTTTGCTCTGTGATTAAAATGTACATAGATCATCAAATCTGCTGCTATGCTGCAATGGACAACCACTGGCCTGTCAATTCATTTGAGCTCTAGCAAAGATAATTTGATAATGAGATATTACCTATTATTTAACATGCTCTTAATATATCCTTGGCCACATTTAATAGCTCCAGCTCTTGTTTGATTGTAACCGTTTTCCAGAGCTGACATTTGGCAAAGACTGAACCCATTCTCCAGAGCAAAACAGATCCTAATTTTCTGCCTGCTATTATCAATAAAGTTCTGTAGTTAGAATAAGAACTTGCATGCATAGAAAATTTACAAGAAGTGTTTGAGAGTTGTATTAACAGAATTAACCAAATGCTTGGTTCTCTTATGTTAGAAAAAAAATATTTTATTGCCCATTCTGTCTGAAAAAATAGTCATCTGATATGCAAATAATAAATATTAATGTCTGTGAAAGATTAAGAGAGAAAGGTTGCTTCAATGAGAATGACAGAAAAAAAACACAGTTCAGAAATTGAATAATTTATTCCACAGAAAGGAAACTATGCACAAGCATACAATCCAAAACTAATATTAACTGGATATCTGAAGTTGTTTACACACTGTATATTTCATCCACAGGCATAGTTTCCAGCATTTTCCATTCTGAATTAAATTATATAAGTAAAATGAGAAAGAGAGCCATATTATTAACTTAAATGTAGATGAAAAGGTTGTACTTGCAACAATTTAAAGGTCAGTGAAATTCAGCAGGAAAACATTTGTATAATTTAATCAGGATTTAAGGTACTAATGTTTTTGACCTAGTACAATGAAGAAAGAAAAGTAGAAAGGAAAATTTGAAGTTAGGATTGCGTCTCATATTGAAGTGAGAGTGTAAATGGTTATTTATGCTACACTTATCAACAAGAGACAGCCCTGCTCTTGTCATCTGTGTACTATCATTCTCGCCCTTTGTACTTATGAAATGAAGCTTTGTATCCTGTGAACTTTTCTTTTAATATTTCATCTGTTATTAATGCCTTCTAGATTTTGCTCTTGTCAATGTTATTAATAGTTTCACTGTTAGAGAAATGGGTGAGATGCCTTCTTGGAGAAGCTGTTGTGGAGTGGAAAATGATGGACAGAAAATGCTATTTCATATGCTCGCAAAGGCTCATTATATTACAGTATTCCTGAATTATCTAATTACTTGTGTTTACAGGTGAGATACTGATTAGTTAAATATACTATAAGTAAGCTTTTGGCTTTTATTTATGTGAAAGATTTTGGGAAAGTTGTCTACAAAAGTTTTTTTTTTTCTTACCTATGACCCCTTATCACACTTCAAAGTTAAAGTTTTATCACCTTGTGAGAGGCAGCTGACTCAAATTCATGGAAGCTTTGCTCTGGAGATTCTTTTAAATGTATGTCTTGTTTTGTTATTGTATAAAGAATCATCTTATCAATTACTTTGTGTATCAAATTATTGTGAGGAAGTAAATAAACAGTAGATACTGGTTGCAGGAAAACCAGATGCTAATAATGCTTCTTTACAGAAAGTGGCTAATTCTGCTATTTGATGTTGTATTTTGTGCAAGGTATGAAGATAAAATGTTGTTACTGTACATCTGTTGTGAAACAAGATATGAACATCTATTTTCTCCTTTTAATTGCCAAATAGTGTTGATTTGAGTCAATGGTATGTGACAAATAATTGAAAAAAATAGAGAGTGAACGGCAGTTGTTTATGTGCCATGAGATTGTAATTTTGACTGAAATCATATCATGTAAGTTTTTGTGTATGTATTTTAAAATGCTTATACAAGATTATAAAATGAAAGCACAAGTTAAATGTAGTCTTATATATTTTAGAAAGAAAATTTGCTTTTATACCAAAGAACCAGAGGATGGCAACACCTTGTAGTTTGTAGATATGATGTTACTGCTGCCATTGCATATACCAAACATATATTATATTGAATGATGATGAAATAAATGTGTCATAAAATTGTACTGGCTATACTTTTGAAGACTTGAATCTAAAAACTGTATTTGCTTGAAAATATCTTCTTTGAGAGCAGCTACTAATCGTATGCAAAGTCAGAGTGAAGATGGAGGCAAACAAAATTATTGCTTTGTTATAGATACAAAATAAAATATCATGCATATGAGAATGAATGATTTGTTATTGTGTCACTGTCTGCAATTATTCCTCTCTGTCACATTTCAGGACCATATTCTCCATATAATAGTACAATTTCCTTAGAAACCTGGAAGCAATCTGTTGATAGTTGCCGTTCGTATTACTCTCAGATGATGAAAAGTTGAATTTTTTATATTACTTGTCCTGGAATGTGTAATTTAGATGGGAAAGTTGTGAATGACTATCATATACTTGAATCCAGGATTGAAGATGCAGCTGTTTCATGATTTTAAAGGGCCAGTGACATCACAGAAATGTATACCATTCAAGTCAATACAGAAACTCAACAGAAGGATGAAACCCAAGCAGAATATTCCAAGATGCTCATCTGGAGGGAAATTACAGGACCACATGGCTGACTGCCTCATATAAAGTCTTATCATATGATGCTTTTGGGTCAGATGTCTTAGTGTAACTGTTTTAATAACTCAAAAACCTATGTTATTGTTTTAATATGAGTGACTGAGATTAGTGCACATTGAATGTAACGCCCTGTTAGTGTTGCTAACCATGAGATTTATTCATTTACTCAATGCACCAGTTACCAAGAATAAAATGGTCTACAAATAATAAAACCGTTTTCATAGAATAAACTCGTTTGCACTAAGATGAGCAAAGAGTACTGTGAAAATAGGTTCTCGTACTTTGCTCCTCTCGAATAGGACCCAAGTGCAGATGAGGTTAACATCCCAAGATATCTGACACAAGTCACTTCCATGAGAAGCTGCAGTGTAGTTTTGAAATTGTGTGCTCTCAGTTTATATTCAGTTGTGTTCTCTGTGGTGATGGCCTTTTCACTGTCACAAACGTTTCCACCTCACATGATGTTCAAGAGAATTCAGTACCAGAATGAATATATTAGCCTATCTGATAGGATTTTCCTGCTCAGTACTAGCTTTATTTGCCTTGCAATTAGAGTATAAGGATATACTTTATGTAGTGAAACTTATATTTACAAATTTTGTGTTTGTAATTTATAAACATGCTCTATGGAACTTAGATTGGAAGGTTTGAGCTGACCAGTTATTAAACAGAATTATTTGCTGCTGAAGATGCTCAGCTATGAGTTGAGCTGAGTGTGAATGAGAATTGCAGTCCATCTACATCTACATCTATACTCTGTAAACCACCATGAAGTGCATGGCAGAGGGTATGTCCCATTGTACCAGTTATTAGGGTTTTCTTCCTGTTCCATTCACATATGGAGCGCAGGAAGAATGATTGGTTGAATGCCGCTTTGTGTGCAGTAATTAATCTAATCTTATCCTCACGATCCCTGTGTGAGCAATACATATGGAGTTGTGGTATATCCCTAGAGTAACCATTTAGAGCTGGTTCTTGAAACTTTGTTGGTAGACTTTCTCAGGATAGTTCATGTCTAACTTCAAGAGTCTGCCATTTCAGTTTCTTCAGTATCTCTGTGACGCACTCCCCTGGATTAAACAAAACCTGAGAACATTCATATTGCCCTTCTCCGTATATGTTCAATATCCCCTGTTAGTACTATCTGGTAAGGGGCCCACACACTTGAGAAATATTCGAGAATGGGTTGAATGAGTAATTTGTGAGCAATCTCTTCAGTAGACTGATTGCACTTCCCCAGTTTTCCATGTGATCATTCCATTTAATATCCCTATAAAGTGTTACATCCAGGCATTTGCACGAAATGGCCAATTCCAGCAGTGACTCCTTGATATTATAGTCATAGGATGCAATGTTTTTTATATTGTGAAGTGCACAGTTTTACATTTCTGAACATTTAGAGCAAGCTGCCAGTCTCTGCACCGTGTTGAAATCTTATCAAGACCTGACTGAATATTTATGTAGCTTCTCTCAGATAGTACTTCAATATAGATAACTGCATCATTTACAAAAAGCCTGATTTTACTATTAATATTTTCTGCGAGGTCATCAATACACAATATGAATAGCAAGGGTGCCAACACACTTCCCTGGGGCACACCTGAAGTTACTTCTACATCTAATGCTGACTCTACAGCCAGTATTACATGATGTTTCCTCCCTACCAAAAAGTCCACAGTCCAGTCACAAATTTCACTTGATACCCCATATCATCATACCATAAGCGTAGGTGTGGTACTGCGTCAAATGCTTTTCGGAAATCAAGAAACACTGCATCTACCTGGTTGCCTTGATCCAAAGCTTTCAGTACGTCATGTGAGAAAAGTGCGAGTTGGGTTTCTTATGATTGATGTTTTCGAAAACCGTAATGGTTGGCATTGAGGAGGTCATTCTGTTCAAGATACCTCATTATGTTTGAGCTCAGAATAACAAATCAATGTCAGGTATATTGGGCGATAGTTTTGTGGATTGCTTCTACTACCCTTCTTGAAGATGGGTGAGACCTGTGCCTTTTTCCAAGAATTGGGCATGACTATCTATGACAGATTACTGTGGGAAGAGGGCTAACTCAGCTGCAAATTCAGTATAGAATTTTACAGGTATTCCATTGGGCCCTGGAGCTTTTTTCAATTTTAACGATTTCAGTTGTTTCTCAATACCACTGGCGCTAATACATATTTCATTCATCCTTTCAGTGGTAAGAGGATTAAATTGGGACAATTCTCCCTGGTTGTCCTTTGTAAAGGAACATTTGAAAACAGAGTTAAGCATTTCAGATTTTGCTTTGTTACCCTTAACTTCAGTTCCTGTCTCATACGCTTGGGACTGGACACTAACTTTGGTGCCACTAACAGGCCTTAGATATGACCAGAATTTCTTTGGGTTCTGGGAAAGATCATTTGACAATATGCTGCTACAGTATTGCATTATAGTTCATCACCTACTGTATAAGAACATTTGCAATTTCAATGAAGCTAATCTCTAAAAAGATATACCATTACAGTTTCACATGAAGGTCCTTGCATCTATATTAGGATACACTTTCCACCACTCAACAGTCACAATGGAAGGCATCTACTTACAAACATTTGATGGATGATAAAATGATCTGGCTTCTTGCCAAATGAATATAAATATGCTGTGTGAGGAGTATGGTTCTTTATTGATCTGCTGTGTGGTATAAATGTTGGCTTGTTCCCTGCAAATACACCTTCCTATGATTAGCCGTGAGCAGTAACCATGTACACATGCCTCTGCTAGTATAGAGAACTCAAAGATATTCCCTATTTGGTCACTGCAGCATGGGCTTACTGTGATTTTAACCATGTAGTGCATAACAGCAATTATTGGTTAGTGGTGTGCATGATGGATTTTGGTCAAGTATTATAGGAACAATTGTTGGTAGCCAGTGAATAAGAGGTCAATATTTAACCAATCTGGTCAGGTCTGTTTTGTGGACAGGGGCGACCACTGTGACGAAAATCTAACTGCCAGTGAAAAGACTAGTAAAGGTACCTTGATAGTAAGAATGCATGGATGTTAGGACAGCGCACACAGAATGGAAGAAACATGGAATAGAGAACAGTAAACTATATTACTCAACTTTGGTAATGCTAGGGTAGATTGCAGGTTTAGCCTATCTGTCATGTATTGACTACAGTTTCATGAACACAAAATAAATAATGTTCTTGGAACTATAGTTGGGAGAAAACTCATTTTCTGTCTTGATGTATTATTCAAAGAACAGTTCCAAACTAACATTAGTCAGCTACACCTCTATAGACACTCAAGTCTCTGTCCATACCCAATAATTCTATTCACGGTCCTGTTTTTACTAAGTACCATCCATGGTGTGCCACTGTTTCTATCTCACTCAACAACTTAAAGACATGACAAATGTAAAGCAGGAACTCCCTAGCAAGACTCGATCTGACTTACAACTTGCAACTGACAACTTCTTTTAGGCATTGTGATTAGTTTGCTCGCAGTGATCATCCTGCTATGGACGGACGTCCACGGTACTTCATAGAAGTACCTTAAGCTCTGGTTTGTTAGCCTGTTGTTATGCACTCTGTACAAATGTCCAGAAACTATGGATACAAAAATAATCAATCTTTGGAAATATAATGTCTACGTCTACACCTATGTGATTACTATGCTATTCACAATAAAGTGCCTGGCAGAGGGTTCAGTGAACCACCTTCAGGCTGTCTCTCCATCGTTCCACACTCAAAAATGGTGCGCGGGAAAAACAAGTACTTAAATTTTTCTGTGCGAGCTCTGATTTCTCTTATTTTATCGTGATGAGCATTTCTCGCTATGTAGGTGGGTGCTAACAGAATGTTTTTGCAGTCGAAGGAGAAAACTGGTGATTGAAATTCCATGATAAGATCTTGTTGCAATAAAAAACACCTTGCTTTTGATGATTGCCACTCCATTTCACGTATCATGTCTGTGGCACTACTTCTCCCATATCGTGATAGAACAAAACGAGTGAAATTTTTCGATGTCATCCGTCAGTCCCACCTGATGCGGATCCCACACTGCACAGCAGTAATCCAGAATAGGGCGAACAAGCGTGGTGTAAGCAGTCTCTTTAGTAGACCTGTTGCATCTTCTAAGTGTTCTGACAATGAATCACAGTCTTTGGTTTGCTTTACCCACAACTTTATCTATGTGATCATTCCAATTTAGTTGAATTTACAGCCTCAAGATTTGTGTGACTTCTCGCGCAATCAAAATTTAGCGGATTTCTTTTAGTACTCATGTGAATAACTTCACACTTTTCTTTATTCAGGGTGAAGTGCCACTTTTCGTGCCACACAGATATCTTATCTAAAGCATTTTACAATTCGTTTTGGTCATCAGATGACTTTACTATATGGTAAATGACAGCATCATCTGCAAATAATTTAAGAGGGTTACTCAGATTGTCTCCTATGTCGTTAATATAGATCAGGAACAATAGAGGGCCTATAACACTTCCTTGGGGAACGCCGGATACTACTTCTGATTTACTCGATGACTTTCCGTCTATTACTACGAACTGTGGCCTTTCTGACAGAAAATCACAAATCCAGTCGCACAACTGAGGCTATATTCCATTTGCACACAGTTTGGTTAGAAGACACTAGTGAGGAACAGCGTTGAAAGCCTTCTGGAAATCTTAAAATATGGAATCAATTTGACATCCCCTGTCAATAGCACTTATTACTTCATGAATATAAAGAGCTAGTTGTGTTTCACAAGAACACTATTTTCTGAATCCATGCTGACTATGTGTCAATACATCGTTTTCTTTGAGGTACTTCATATTGTTCGAAAACAGTATATGTTCCAAAACGCTGCTACATCTCGACGTTAGTGATATGGGCCTGTAATTCAGTGGATTACTCCTATTTCCCTTTTTGGATTTTGGTGTAACTTATGCAATTTTCCAGTCTTTATGTACGGAACTTCCTGTGAGCGAGCAGTTGTATACGGTTGCTAAACATGGAGCTGTTTTATCAGCATACTCTGAGAGGAACCTGACTGGTATACAGTCTGGACCGGAGGCTGTGCCTTTATTAAGTGATTTAAGCTACTTTGCTACACCGAGGATATCTACCTCTATGTTTGTAATCTTGGCAGTTGTTCTTGATTGGAATAGCAATATTTACTTTGTCTTCTTTGTTGAAGGAGTTTCAGATTACCATGTTTAATAACTCTGCTTTAGTGGCATTGTCTTCAGTGGCTTCACCATTGTAATCGTGCAGTGAAGGTATTGATTGCATCTTGCCACTGGTGTGCTTTATGTATGACCAGAATCTCTTTGGGTTTCCTGCCAGATTCCGAGACAGAGTTTCGTTGTGGAAATTATTAAAAGCATCTCACATTGAAGCATGCGCTATATTTTGAACTTCTGCAAAACTTTGCCAATCTTGGGGATTTTGCGTTCTTTTAAATTTGCCATGTGTTTTTCGTTGCATCTGCAACAGCGATCTGACTGGTGTTGTGTACCATGGGGGATCAGTACCATCACTTATTAATTTATGTGGTATATTGTAGTGCTTCGAGAATTTTGAATAAATTCTAGAAACACTTGGCTCTCCACCATCTCAAACACCCGATATTTTAATGATAAGGGTGAGAGAGCCGTTTTTTACTGCACCACACATTTGTGTGTGCTGGAAGGATAGCTATCACGAGGAGCTAGGAGCTGCGTCAGATGAGCGGCCCCAACAAGTGGTTACAAGCAGCGCCCTAGAAGTTATATCAAAAAGTCAAAGAGTATCTTGATAATGTTCCATGGTGTGTGGTTTAATGAGGACTGTTACAGAGACAGATGAAGCGTGTATTATAGAGATACTTTATTTCTTGACTCTGCATGAGGCAGAACGTATGAAACTGTATGAATGTATAGTAGATGCTAACATTTATCTTGGAACCAGTTGGCTTGCTGGAGTTTGTACAGAATAATTGTTAGTTTGGGAAGGGAGTCGAAAATATATGGTTGTTTAACTGACAAGAGCGAACGAGTACTTAATTTATTTCAAGAATATAGAGTTGATTAATAATATTCCCCTTAACCTGATAAAGTCTTCGGAAAAGAATTAAACGGTGAGAGCGACGTAGCTGATAACTGAAAGAAGAGGGTCAGCTGCATGCACGATGTGTAAGTCAACTGGAAGAGACGTGTGAGTCGTGCAACCCAACACTGCACTGTCTCTTGTCGTCCAAGAGTGTTAGAACTTGGCAACCTGTTAGAATGTGGCAACCGACGTGATCAGGACTCAAAAAGGAGGAATTTTACAATAGAAGTCGAAATAAGAAGATATTGAGCTGCCATAGCAACTGAGAGTAACAAGACAAAGAAACCGTTTTGCAGAATTGGATTCTGCTTAAAAAGAAAAAAAGGGGTGAAATGTTAACTAGCACCAAACAAAGGAAAATGCAGAGAATAGTTTGATTAAGAATATTTGGTGTGGGGAAGTAAGCAGTTCTCACACATACGTCGACCCAGCTGATGTCGACGCAGTAACCAGCCCCGGACGTCGACATAGTGCTGACGCGGTAATCAGCCATTGTCGCCTTCTGCAACTGCTGTTCACTGTTGCTGACTTTTGAGTCTGCTCACTGACGCTGACACCAATGCCGCAACCACCGTTCGACGCTGCCGGTGCCCGTGCTGTTCACTGGTGCTGATTATACACCTGCTCACCAACGCAGCCTAGATCTTTACGACGGCTGAGCAAAAAACAAAGTAAGTTGAAAGAGGGACTACAAACTGTGGGTGTAGTTATTGTACACAATATTGCATTTTAGGTTAGATGATTACGAGGTCAAAGAAAAGTGGAGAGATGGATAATATTCAGAAGTTGGAGAAACTTCATAACCAGCCATGGCCATGACAGTGAATGAGGAAATCCCAGACATGTCTGAAGTAATAAATTTAATCAAAGCTCAGAGTATACAATTAAATACTAAATTAGATGAACAGACAGCAGATTCAGCTTCTTTAAGACAAGAACATGCTAGATTAGATGACCAAAGTGCTAATGGGATGCTCAAAGTGAGATTTTGAAAAAAAACTAGACTTAATAAACTCAATGAATTATAAATTAAAGGCCCAAAATGAAATTTTAAATAGTCAAAAGACAAGTACAGGTTTGTTAAACATCAAAATAGATGTTCAAAGCAAAGGATCTAGTAATCTGTGCGAAGGCACTATTGCTTTGGAAACTATATTTGACACTAAATGTAATAATAAAGAACCCAATCTTAATGAAAAATTAGAATCTTGTGAAAACGTATGTAATGTTAAATGTAATTCTGTCAGACAGAAAATGAATATCTTGAAAGAGAGCACAGATCGACCTAAGGAATCAATATTGATTGTTGTTGTTGTGGTCTTCAGTCCTGAGACTGGTTTGATGCAGCTCTCCATGCTACTCTATCCTGTGCAAGCTTCTTCATCTCCCAGTACCTACTCCAGCCTACATCCTTCTGAATCTGATTAGTGTATTCATCTCTTGGTCTCCCTCTACGATTTTTACCCTCCACGCTGCCCTCCAATACTAAATTCGTGATCCCTTGATGCCTCAGAACATGTGCTACCAACCGATCCCTTCATCTAGTCAAGTTCCTCTTCTCCCCAATTCTATTCAATACCTCCTCATTAGTTATGTGATCTACCCATCTAATCTTCAGCATTCTTATGTAGCACCACATTTCGAAAGCTTCTATTTTCTTCTCGTCCAATACATGGCTACACTCCATACAAATACTTTCAGAAACGACTTCCTGACATTTATATCTATACTCGATGTTCACAAATTTCTCTTCTTCAGAAACGCTTTCCTTGCCATTGCCAGCCTACATTTTATATCCTCTCTACTTCGACCATCATCAGTTATTTTGCTCCCCAAATAGCAAAATTTGTTTACTCCTTTAAGTGTCTCATTTCCTAATCTAATTCCTTCAGCATCACCCAACATAATTCGACTACATTCCATTATCCTCGTTTTGCTTTTTTTGGTGTTCATCTTATATCCTCCTTTCAAGACGCTGTCCATTCCATTCAACTGCTCTTCCAAGTCCTTTGCTGTCTCTGACAGAATTACAATGTCGTCGGCGAACCTCAAAGTTTTTATTTCTTCTCCATGGATTTTAATACCTATTCCGAACTTTTCTTTTGTTTCCTTTATTGCTTGCTCAACATACAGATTGAATAACATTGGGGATAGGCTACAACCCTGTCTCACTCCCTTCCCAACCACTGCTTCCCTTTCATACCCCTCGACTCTTATAACTGCCATCTGCTTTCTGTACAAATTGTAAATAGCCTTTCGCTCTCTGTATTTTACCCCTGCCACCTTCAGGATTTGAAAGAGAGTATTCCAATCAATATTGTCAAAAGCTTTCTCTAAGTCTACAAATGCTAGAAACGTAGGTTTACCTTTCCTTAATCTAGCTTCTAAGATATGTCGTAGGGTCAGTATTGCCTCACATGTTCCAACATTTCTACGGAATCCATACTGATCTTCCCCGAGGTCGGCTTTTACCAGTTTTTCCATTCGTCTGTAAAGAATTCGCATTAGTATTTTGCAGCTGTGACGTATTAAACTGATAGTTTGGTAATTTTCACATCTGTCAACACCTGCTTCCTTTGGGATTGGAATTATTATATTCTTCTTGAAGTCTGAGAGTATTTCGCCTGTCTCATACATCTTGCTCACCAGTTGGTAGAGTTTTGTCAGGACTGGCTCTCCCAAGGGGGTCAGTAGTTCTAATGTAATGTTGTCTACTCCCGGGGCCTTGTTTCGACTCAGTTCTTTCAGTGCTCTCTCAAACTCTTCACGCAGTATCGTATCTCCCATTTCATCTTCATCTACATCCTCTTCCATTTCCATAATATTGTCCTCAAGTACATCGCCCTTGTACAGACCCTCTATATACTCCTTCCACCTTTCTGCTTTCCCTTCTTTGCTTAGAACCGGGTTTCCATCTGAGCTCTTGATGTTCATACAAGTGGTTCTCTCTTCTCCAAAGGTCTCTTTAATTTTCCAGTAGGCAGTATCTATCTTAACCCTAGTGAGATAAACCTCTACATCCTTACATTTGTCCTCTAGCCATCCCTGCTTAGCCATTTTGCACTTCCTGTCAATATCATTTTTGAGACGTTTGTATTCCTTTTTGCTTGCTTCATTTACTGCATTTTTATATTTTCTCCTTTCATCAATTAAATTCAATATTTCTTCTGTTACCCAAGGGTTTCTACTAGCCCTCGTCTTTTTATCTATTTGATCCTCTGCTGCCTTCACTCTTTCATCCCTCAAAGCTACCCATTCTTCTTCTACTGTATTTCTTTCTCCCATTCCTGTCAGTTGTTTCCTTATGCTCTCCCTGAAACTCTTTACAACCTCTGGTTCTTTCAGTTGATCCAGGTCGCATCTCCTTAAATTCCCACCTTTTTTGCAGTTTCTTCAGTTTTAATCTACAGTTCATAATCAATAGATTGTGGTCAGAGTCCACATCTGCCCCTGGAAATGTCTTACAATTTAAAACCTGGTTCCTAAATCTCTGTCTTATCATTATATAATCTATCTGAAACCTGTCAGTATCTCCAGGCTTCTTCCATGTATACAATCTTGATTATTCAATTGAAAATTCCAGGTGTTAGTATACGAACTGTCAGTTCGCGAGTAAATAATATAGAACAAAATTTCAAAGAAAAAATAGTCAACTTCGACATTATAAATATAAGTAGTCTGGCGGAACCTTTCGAGATAAGTATAGATTGAGGAATTACCGAGAGTATAATCTCCGGACTGTTACTTTTTCCAAACCTAATGATGCTAGCAAGGTTATGGATGAAGAATTCTAACTTGTCTATGACAAAGTAGAAAATAAAATAACTTTACATAATGTTATGTTACCTAGTAAAGTGGTGATTGTTTTGTTGTGGGGAGACTTTCACACAGAATTTATTGAGAGGTACTGGTATGCACTTGCTCAAGTGAGGTCAATATCAGATCCATGGGGTCCGGGTGGAGTCACATCTTTTCCCCAGGGACGTTAACATTCCGTGTTAACGGGTGGAGTGACAACTGTCAGTTCCTAAGTTGTTTTCGGTGTTACTTCCACATTAGTTTTCCTACACCGAATTCCCTTCAAATCTTCAACTATTCTGTAATCTACTCATAACCTCTTAAACTATCCTATCATATTAGTATTTAAGTGACCGAATATGACTATGAGATTGTGACTAATTTAAGAAATGCACGAATAGTGGTCTCTAAAACATAAAATGGAATGAACAGAATAATATTCTGGTAGAAGGTATAAAATGATGGTACTATGTAAACAGAGTGACTTTAAGACAGAATGAACAGAATAAAATATTATATTTATGAATAATATAATATGAAGTGACTGATGAATTAACTATTTGATTATAGTGTATAATTTTCTATTTTTATAGAATAATTTTATACCTTTTGTGTGATGTAGTGTAAATGGCAGGGTTTGTATCACTTTTGGAAAGGGTAGGTAGTATAGGTACAAACATAACTAACACTACACACGCACCACACCTTTCAGACAACCCTTGCAGACAAATGTAACTGATTCTTCACCATTTGCCATTCCATAGGATTTGCTAAGATCTTTCTTCGGGGACTTCAAAGGTGAAGGTGAGAATGTGCATTCTGTAGGAGACGTTTAACATTATACCTCCTCCAGCTTCTCACTCAAGTACCAGCGAAGTAGGGATCCTGGCGAAGGGGGTGTGGGAAAGGTTTCCTGTCTTTGGAGCTGTCTTCTTTCACTTCTTCGATCTTAGCAACTTTTTCTATTTTTTCCTTTCTTACTTCTCTATTGAGTACTGGTCTATCTTTCTCTCTTTCCAGATGCATACACTTCTATCACTGAAGCCCTTCTCATTCTCCGTGATTTCCTATAACCTTCAAATAATTAGGCTGAAGAATCAGGCTGCACAAACACACATCAACATATGCACAAAATTACACTTAGGCACAAACATGAAAATTACAGATTAGAAACCTTAAGCGATGCCAGAACTGCCAAGGGATGTAGGGGAATGAGGCCATATGTACATTAGGGTAGATGCACATATTGTATGGTTGATATATGACGGTTCTGCATCACCCCCTTTTGTCACTCTTTTTATATTTATATGTAGGTATAAGAACAGAGACAGTTCTATATCACACAAGGAAGTGTGAGAAATGAAGAGCTTGTGAGCATAAGCCAGGGAGGAACTAATGGTGATAGGTAGGAATATCAGTCGAATATTGGTTCTGATGATTTGTAGGATAGTGCGACAAGTCTAGAATAAGGAAAGGTATGATATAGTGAATTCTATATAAATATGACGTCTACTGAAAGCATAGAAGTTGAAAAGCAGTGGAGGACTCTAGGGTATCAAATGAGGCACGAAGAAGTAAGAGAGAAGTGTGAAGTGGAATTGACTTTTTTGCCAGGTAATATTTAGTGACAGTATACATAAAGATGTATACTGGGGCAGTGAACTATGAAGTCTATTCAGGAAGGAGAAGGAGGGCTCACCCAGCATTTATTGGATGAAAAGGACAGATAGGCTGGGCTGGAAGTTAGGGTAGGTCTTGCACCCGGGTCTTCCACAGGGGGATATGATCTCTGTGGCAAGGGGCTCAGATTGGGAGTGGCATAGGATGTTGTGGAGAATAGGTGGGCATTGGAACAACACTTTAGGGGGGCATAGTGATAGAATATCAAAGCCTCGATGAAGGATGTGGTTCATTTGTTCCAGTCTGGGGTAGTATTGGGTGACGAAGGGTGTACTCCTTTGGAGCTGGTTCTTGGGATTTGTGGGAGGATTGCAGGTATGTAGGGATATGCCATGGAAAATCTGTGGACTGGGTATGGGTTGGAGCCATTCATCAAAAAGGTTATTAGCACATGGACTGGATCTGGGGGTAGTGCCTACCTGTGAAGGCCTTTGTGAGATGTACAGATACGCACACACACTTGCTCTGCATGCTAAGCATACAGGGCAAGGAACTGCAACATGTAGTACCTATGTGGTGAGTCTGTGTGGTAAGGTTTTTCTTGATGTGGAAGGAATGGCAGCCGTCAAAATGCATGTAATGTTAGAGGGTTTAATGGGGATAGAGGTCTGCATAAAGCTATCAGAGAAGAGGTCAACTTGCAGGAAGGCAGCAGAATGGTTGATGAGTGTCAGGTGAAGCAGAAGGGACAGGTGTTGAGGTTATAAAGGAATAGGAACAGGTCATCTTGTCCCGAGTCCAGATCATAAAAATATCATCATTGAACCTGAACCAGGTTAAGGGGCTTTGGGAGGCTAGGAAGGTTCCCTCCAGATGGCACATAAACAGGTTGGAGTAGGAGGGTGCCAAGCAAGTGCCCATGACTGTGCCACAGATTCGCTTGATTACCTTCTGTTCAAAGGTGTAGTAGTGGTGTGTTATGAAAAAGTTGGTAAGGTGCATGAAGAATGAAATGGTGGGCTTGGAGTCTGGAGGACATTGTTAGAGAGAGTGTGCTATAATAGCAAGACTATGGGCACAAGGAATGTTGGTGTCAATAATGACGAGTAGGGATCCAGAAGGTAAAGTGGTGGGGATATTGAAGAGTCAGTGAAGGAAATGGTTGGTATCAATATTGTGAGAGGCTAGATTTCGGGCAATTGGTTGGATTTGTTCATCAATGAGGGCCAAAATTCTTTTTGGGGAACAGGTAGAAGGACGATGTCCAGGCTGTCATATAGGTAATGAGGTAAATGGATTCAGGGGATAGATTCTGGGAAGGACCTAATGCTTTAAGCAAGGGATATAGGTCATGTTGGACTTCTGGGATGGCATCATTCTGGCAGCGTTTATAGGTGGAGGAGTCAGACAGGTGGAAGATGCCTTGTGGCACACAATCACTGCAATTCATAAAGACAGTGGTGAAACCTTTGTCTGTTTCATAAATAAACAAAACTTATTTTTAGGAAAAGGATAGATTGCCACTCACTGCAAAGATGATATGTGGAACTGCAGACAGGCGCAACAAAAAGCCTGTTACACATTTAGCTTTCAGCCAAATCCTTGTTCAGAAAAGAAAGGAAAACACACATTCACACAAGCAGGCAAACATCAAACGCACATTACTAATGCCTTTAGCTGCTCTAGCCACACTGTACTGTTGCATTGAGGAAAAGCAGCAATTGGGAGTGAGGCATGGAAGGGGGAGGGACAATAGGGTACAGGTGGAGAGAGGGGGAAGCAGAAGAGCACTGTCTGGCTGTGCGAGCTGGAACTAGAAGGCGGCAGGACAAGGCTGCCTTTGCATCATTGGTAGGCCACGGGGATGGAGCCAGGAGGCCAGGATGATTTCGGGAGCCAAGAATGTGTTGTAAGGATAACTCCCATCTGCACAGTTTAGAAATCTGATGCTGGAAGGGAGGAGCCAGATGGCCCAGGTTGCAAAGCAACCATTGAAATCAAGCATGTTATGTTCAGCAGCTGTTGCACCACAGTGTTGTCCACATTGTTCTTGGCCATAGTTTGGTGGTGGCCATTCACCCTTGTGGACAGTATCCCTGGGGCAAGGGGTGGGATTTGGAGTGGCATAGGATGTTATGGGGTTTGGGTGGGCGTCAGAACACTATTTTAGGAGGGGGTGGGAAAGATCTTGGGTAGGATGTCCCTCATTTCAGGTCACGACGATAGACAATCAAAGCCCTAAGGAACGATATGATTCAGTTATTCCAGTTCTGGATGGATTTGGATGATGAAGGGCACACTCTTTTGTAGCTGGTTCCTTGGGGGTTCAGGGGTGGGGGGGGGGGGGGGGGGGGAGGATTGGAGGGTGTGTGGGGAAATGACGCATGGGATTTGTTTGCAAATTACGTTTGGGGAATAACGCCTGTCTGTATAGAGGTGAGAGCCTCAATATACTGGGTAAGTCAGTTCTTGTCACTGTGGATATTCCCTCCCTGGGTGGCCAAGCTGTATGGAAGGAAAGGTTTTGGTGGGGGAGGGATGTCAGCTATCAAAATGAAGGTACTGTTGGTGGGTTTAATGTGGACAGAGGTGTCAATAGAGCCATCAAAGAAGTCAGTGTTGAGGAAGGTGGCACATTCATTTGGGGAGAACCAGGTGAAGCAGTTGTGACAGAAGGTGTTGAGGTTGTGAAGCAATGAGGATAGGATGTCTTAACCATGAGTCCAGAACATGAAACATTATCTGTGAACCTGAACTGGATTAGGGTTTTAGTGTTTTGGGTGACTATGAATGTCTCCTCTAGATGGCACATTAACAAGTTGGCATAGGAAGGTGCCATGTGGGTGTCCATGGCTGTACTGCAGATTTCTTTGTATAATACCTTACCTTCAAAGCAGAAGTAGTTGTGGACTAGGAAAAAGTTAGTAAGGTGTATGAGGAATGAGGTAGTGGGCTTAAAGCCTGAAGCACATTGGGAATGTACATTGGAGATGTTGTATTCAGTAGGGGCAACCATGGGCATGAGGGATGCTGATGTGTAGGAGAGTGGCATCAACAGTGATGAGTAGGGATTTAGGAGTTAAAGAGGCAGGGATGGTGGAGAGTCAGTGAAGGAAGCGGTTGATATCATTGACGTGGGAGGTTAGATTAAGGACAATACGCTGGAAGTGTTGGTCAGTGAGGACCAAAATTCTTTCAGTGTGGACGCAATAACCAGCTGCTATAGCATCCAGGATTGTTGGGTTTGTGGATGTTGGTGAGCATATAGGAGGCAGATGTCTTTAAGCTAGGATTTGAGGTTATTATGGACTTCTGGGATGGGATCACTCTGGCAGAATTTATAGGTGGAGGACTCGGATAATTGGCAGGCCTTACGCCATTTAGTCACTGCAATTCATGGAGACAGTGCTGGAACCTTTGTCTGCAGGTAGAATGATTAGGTCAAGATTGCTTTTGTGGTTGTGTGTGGCTCTCCTTCCTTTTGCTGAAAGATTGGTGATCTTATGAAGGGACTCTGGGAAGGATGGTGAGAGCAAGATGAAGATAAATAATTCCTGGAAGGTGACCAAATGATAGGAGGATGATCACAGTTGGATGGTGGTGTGAACTGGGAGAGGAAAGGTTCAGTGTTGGGATTAGTTGGAGATTGGTGGCAAAGAAATGTTTCCATTGCAGGGCATGGGAGGAGGAGAATATGTCTTTGAAAAGTCCAAAATGATTATATTTGGATGTAGGGTTAAAGGTGAGGCCTTCGGATAGAACTGAAATTTCTGTTCATGAGGGATTTTGGTGTATAAAAAAGCGGTGTCAGTAGTGACAAGTAGGGATGCAGGAGGTAAAGAGATGGGGATGGTGAAGAGTCGATGAAGGAAATTGGTGGTGTCTTTGATGTCTTTGATGTAGGAGGCTTTTGTGAATGAATGTGTGTGTGCTCCCTTTCCTGAAGAAGACTTTGGCTAAAAATTAATGTGTACCGGTAACAGTCTTTTCCTTGTGCCTGTCTGCAACTCAATGTGGCATCTTTACAGCGACTAGCAATCTATCCTTCTCTTGTTTAAGTTACAGTAAATGAAAATGAAAGAGTAATTAAGACAATTAAAAAAGAAGTAAACTTGTGCAGACAATATTTCTAGTAAGATGTTGAAATAAATGAGTCTATTCTTACGTGATGTATTCAACATCTCTCTGCAAGAAGGAATTGTGTCTGATAAGGCTAAAACTGACTTACAAATATTTGAGGTTCAGATTTTATTAATTTTATGTCCAGGATATCTCATTCAAGCATGATTGTGATACATCACTTCTTAATCAGTGTAAAGTACAATGTTTGTGTCATATTTTTCCTCTTTTTTTTGCCATGGCTAATGTTATAATTGTTTCAGAATTAGTTTTGATTAATTTTACATCAGAAATTCAATTTTAAACGTGTTGTTTCACTCAAGAAGTGTTATCTACGATGTCTGTACCATATTTTTCATCTTTATTGTCTTTGTATGTATATGTAAGTTTAAACTTATTCCAGTCTTATGTTATTTATAAGGTGTGTCAACACTTGCTGCTGTGTGAGATTACATTTTATTTCTTTCACTTTCACTATAGGTCTGTTTCAGCTAAACTACCATTATCGAGTGACCTGTGATACACTGTGGGTGACATTGTTTTCATTACACATATTTATGTTATGGTAGAATGTCAAGGATGTATGCTACTTACGTATGTACTGTCTAGGTGGATTGACATACATATAACATCTGGATGAAATTTTCATTCTGCAACAGAGTAGACACTGAAATCAAATTTCCTGGCAGACTAGAACTGTGTGCCGGACCAAGACTTGAACTTGGGACATTTGTCTCTCATGGACAAGTGCTCTGCCGACTGAGCTACCAATGCACGACTCAAGACCCATCCTCACTGCTTTATTTATTTATCCTAACCTACAGACTTCACAGAAGCTCTCTTGTGAAGCTTGGAAGACTAGCACTGGCTTAACCACAGCTGGGGGGATGTTTCCAGAATGAAATTTTCACTCTGCGGCAGAGGGTGCACTGATATGGATCAAAAATGTGTGCTGGACTGAGACTCGAATTCAAGACCTGTACCTTTTGCAGGCAAGCAGTCTACTGAATGACCTACCCAAGCAGAACTCACGACCCATCCTCAAAGCTTTATTTCCCCCAGTAACTCATGTCCTACCTTCATATCCATTGTCATTTCATTTAATCTAACAGTCTGTCATACAAATTACAATAGAAGTTATGGAAATCAGCAGTGCTGCTACTGACAAAATTTCTATACATACATCATGTTTCCAAAACCATTGTGCAAATACTCTCCATTGCCATCAACTGCAACACTAATAAAGGAAAAGGGAAGTGAAAATTAAGAAATGAAAAATGAATTCCACAATGGACAGATGCATGTAACTCAGTTGGTGCAAATGTAAAATAGTATTTATTCTGTAACATAGCCTTCAGTTTCCAAGAAAAAGTTTCAAAATAAGTTTAATGGATTTTGATCCTTTTTTAAGTATTAGTGTATATACGGAGATCAATTTTGACACCTGGTAAACAAAGTAATTCATTTCCCATGTCAGGTCTTTACAACACAGTGGCATTCATACTGGTAATACTGGATGAAACTGATCTGTCAATCGCTTGTGTGTGGCAAGTTCAACCAACTGCATACAGTATAAGCATTAAACAAAACACTTGTTCTTTGTGAAAGAAATAATGTTTTCCGATTTTGTGACTATAAAATCATTTTTATGCAGAAGAGTATAAACTGTAACATATTCAGGTGGTTTATAGTACATGCTTTGCATAAATAAAGAAAACTTTTTTTTAGGAAAAGGATAGATTGCTACTCATTATAAAGATGGTATGTGGAACTATAGACAGACTCAATGAAAAGAAGTAGTTGAGATTAGGATAAAGTTAGTAAGGTGTATGAGGAATGGGGTAGTGAGTTTGGAGTCTGAAGGACGCTGGGGAACACAGTATACTGTAGGGGCAAGACCATGGGCAGAGGCATGTTATGTATAGGAAAGTGGCATCAACAGTGATGAGTAGGGGTTCAGAAAGTAAACAGATAGGGATGGCGGAGAGTAAGTGAAGGAACGTGTCTGGCATAATTGATGTGGGAAGTTAGGTTAAGAGCAGCTGGTAGAATGTTTCGTTAGCGAGGACTGAAATTCTTTCAGTGTGGGCAGAATAAGAGCTACTGTGGGGCGTCCAGGATTATTTGGTTTGTAGAATTTGGGGAACATTTAGGAGCAGGATGTGTGGGGTGTTATATGGGTGAAGAGGGAAATGGATTCAGGGGATAGGTTCTGGGAAGGACCTAATGTTTTAAGCAAGGATTGGAGGTTATGTTGGTATTCTGGGATGTGATCACTCTGGCAAAGTTTATAGGTGGAGGAGTCAGGTAATTGGCAGACAACTTGTGCCAGGTAAGCATTGTGATTCATAACAACAGTGGTGGAATCTTTGTCTGCAGGTAGGATGATTAGGTCAGGATTTGTTTTGAGGTTGGGTGTGGCTCTCCTTTCTTCTGCTGAAAGGTTAGTGCTCTTAGGAAGAAACTTGGGGAAGGATGGTGGCACCAAGTTGGAAATAATGAAATCCTGGAAGGTGCAATGAGGGGATTAGGTGGGGGTGGGGGGAAGGATCATGTTTGGATGGTGGTATGAACTGGAAGAGGCAGGGTTCAATGTTGGAATTATGTTAACTTTGGTTGGCATAGGAATTTTTCCATTGCAGGGATCAGGTGAAGTAGAGCTGTTCTTTGATGAGTCCAGCATGGTTAAATTTGAGTGTAGGGCTGAAGATAATGCCTTTAGATATGACTCCAACTTCTGTGGAGCTGAGAATTTTGGTGAAAAGGTTAACAATAGTGTTTCAGGATTTAGTGGGGTGTTGATAAGGAGTTTTGGGGAATGTGGAAAATTGAAAAGCTCAGCTAGATAGGGTCTGGGTGCTACTATGAGGGGGTTGGCGAGGAGCAACACTCTGGGTAGGATAGGGATTGGATAGTGGCACTATATCAGCAGGTTGGATGACTTTTGGAGGTGGCATCTGTAATGCTCTTGCAGGTGCTGGAGAACAAGGGATTCAACTGCAGAAATGTGATGTATATAGCAGGGATTCCACAGTAGCAATATCTTGCAGAGGGAGCAGAAGTGTTTCTGGGATGCCTGTGCCATGGAGATGCGTTTTTGCAGTACCTGGTTTGTGTGCCAGGGACTGGCGGAATCTGAAAAAGTGAAGGTCATTGTGAAATTAGCAGTGGAATCTAGAGAAATGAATTTTTATGATTGGGCCGTTCTTGGTGGTTCCATGGTTTTGGCAGCACTGAAGGGATTGGATGTGGGTCTGAGTTTTTGCTACGGAAAGAGATATTTTTCTAAACAGGTGCAGAAAGATTAAGCAGCGGGCCATTGTGCAGGGATGGCGGATTGCGTTCGGGGCACGTTAAATCATGTAGGAAATGGACAAATGAGGCGTTAGATGTTTGTGAGGGGTACTAGATAACAGAAAAAGACGCGTAAAAATACGTACAGACAAGCAAAAATACGTACACATATTTATCAACACGTAAAAATACGCAGAATTACACGCAAACAAATTCGCAGAAAAGTACAAAATGTGGGAAGAAAGGAACAATAAACTTACTTTATCATTAGCGAATTAACATAGTCATTGCGAAACACTACCAGGCACCCTTGATTCACAACGGTTGTTGAAAAATGTCATCGCTTTCTATTTTTCGTCCACCAACTTTTAGAACATTACTCATCCGAAGTTACTAACGTACAAAAAGTTATGAATTTTGAATGACACTGAAGTCTATCTACGTTCATGATTAACTGGGTGTGATCTAAAAGCGTTAACAAGAAACATTTCTCTCGTGTTTTTTTTTCCCTTAGCCTAAAAATTTGTTCAAGTGTTCTCTCATTTTTTTTCGAGAAACGTCGTCATTATTATGAATCATCTCTCAAATAACTAAGACCACGGGTGCAGGACCAGCTTCTAAACTCACTTAGTGTTGAGGCATACACTCGGCTAACTGACAAAGGTCAGAAGAGCTGTGAGTTGTCAGCCAGTCATATCGGTCGACAACTGGCGAACCATGTCCAGTAGAGTTATCTGTACGCACTGTTAAGTTCCGCAAATGTTTTCAATGACTACTAAGCATATCTGCATCGTTCTTTATCCAGCTTACTAGCAGCAGCTTACCACAAGTGGTAAATTGGTAATGCACAATGGTGGTAAGAATATTTCGGTGTAGTTAATATTTATAAGTGAGGCAAGATGGCGCCGAGTGAAGATCGCGAGTTTGTAAGTTCTGTAAATAAATACATAAATCATGAGGAAAATTGCTCGACATGTGGAAATTTCTCCGTCTTGTGTGTTCTGTGCCATACACTTAAAGAAGAAGCGCTACAGGCAGAAAAGACGAAATGAAAAGTGTGTGTGTTCCTGCAACATCGTCTCATGAACAATGGCGAGATATTCCTACAACATCGTCTTATGAGCAAGATTTAGACCTGTGGGCTACAACCTACTGCTACTGCGGAAGAAATGCTATCAAAGGTACAATGTGCTTTAACTGTAAAACAATGTTCCACCTAAAGTCTGCAAATGTCGATCCAAAGCGGAAGAGTTGGTTCTGCCCGAACTGTTTCAAAGACGATTTAGACAAGAAATTAAACAGTTACGATTGCAAAGACAAAATTATCACTGTACTTTTAGAAGAAATACGTGTTCTGAAAAGTAAAGGTAATGAAATAGAACAGCAGTGCGAACAGAGTGAAGTATCAGATATTCCAACCTCTGAAAAGACAAGGGTTTGTGATAAACTATGTGGGAAATGTCAAAAAACAGTGAAAAATGGAATTGCGTGTAAGGAGTGTGGGGAAAATATTTCATTTTCGTTGTGGAAAAATCGACCCCTCGCTAAAAGGAGACGAGAAAACTGTAATGATATGGAAATGAGATGGGTGTAGGCATAATACTGTTGTCAGTAACGAAGAAAACGTATCTTGTGAGCAGCAGAAACAGCAAGCAAAACAACAATCGAAAATCGGTCATACAGATCTGAAACTGCATATGGAAAAATCGACCCCTCGCTAAAAGAAGACGAGAAAACTGTAATGATATGGAAATGAGATGGGTGTAGGCATAATACTGTTGTCAGTAACGAAGAAAACGTATCTTGTGAGCAGCAGAAACAGCAAGCAAAACAACAATCGAAAATCGGTCATACAGATCTGAAACTGCATATGAAAACAAAAAAGCTAACTGTTTACGTGGAAGTAGGGAAAGGTATGGGATTGTCAATAGATCCGAAGCAGAACGTTCATCTCTCAATACTATACTAAATCCAAACCTATCAGGGGCCCTGCTTGTCTTGATAATATATATACAAATATTAATAGAACTCATATGTCTTCAGATGTAGTTAGTTTTCATTTCTCAGACCATAATGCAGTATAGATTAGTCTTAGCAATGTAACTCCAGACTGTTCCAGCCCAAAAGCTAAAACTGTAACCACGAGACCTAAGAACAAAGAGAGGATAGATAAATTTAGACTTGCCCTCACTTGTATCAGTTGGGATGCCCTATTTAGTAGACTACAACATTGTTCCTCCGACATTGTTTTTACTGAGTTTTTTTCTCTGTTGTTGTGGTCTTCAGTCCTGAGACTGGTTTGATGCAGCTCTCCATGCTACTCTATCCTGTGCAAGCTTCTTCATCTCCCAGTACCTACTGCAACCTACATTCTTCTGAATCTGCTTAGTGTATTCGTCTCTTGGTCTCCCTCTACGATTTTTACCCTCCACACTGCCCTCAAATGCTAAATTTGTGATCCCTTGATGCCTCAAAACATGTCCTACCAACCGATCTCTTCTTCTAGTCAAGTTGTGCCACAAACTTCTCTTCTCCCCAATCCTATTCAATACCTCCTCATTAGTTACGTGATCTACCCACCTTATCTTCAGCATTCTTCTGTAGCACGACATTTCGAAAGCTTCTATTCTCTTCTTGTCCAAACTGGTTATCGTCCATGTTTCACTTGGCTACACTCCATACAAATACTTTCAGAAACAACTTCCTGACACTTAAATCTATACTCGATGTTAACAAATTTCTCTTTCCTTGCCATTGCCAGTCTACATTTTATATCCTCTCTACTTCGACTATCATCAGTTATTTTACTCCCTAAATAGCAAAACTCCTTTACTACTTTAAGTGTCTCATTTCCTAATCTAATCCCCTCAGCATCACCCGATTTAATTTGACTATATTCCATTACCCTCGTTTTGCTTTTGTTGATGTTCATCTTATATCCTCCTTTCAAGACACTGTCCATTCCGTTCAACTGCTCTTCCAAGTCCTTTGCTGTCTCTGACAGAATTACAATGTCATCGGCAAACCTCAAAGTTTTTACTTCTTCTCCATGAATTTTAATACCTACTCCGAATTTTTCTTTTGTTTCCTTCACTGCTTGCTCAATATACAGATTGAATAACATCGGGGAGAGGCTACAACCCTGTCTCACTCCTTTCCCAACCACTGCTTCCCTTTCATGCCCCTCGACTCTTATAACTGCCGTCTGGTTTCTGTATAAATTGTAAATAGCCTTTCGCTCCCTGTATTTTACCCCTGCCACTTTCAGAATTTGAAAGAGAGTATTCCAGTTAACGTTGTCAAAAGCTTTCTCTAAGTCTACAAATGACAGAAATGTAGGTTTGCCTTTTCTTAATCTTTCTTCTAAGATAAGTCGTAAGGTTAGTATTGCCTCACGTGTTCCAACATTTCTACGGAATCCAAACTGATCCTCCCCGAGGTCCGCTTCTACCAGTTTTTCGATTCGTCTGTAAAGAATTTGCGTTAGTATTTTGCAGCTGTGACGTATTAAACTGATAGTTCTGTAATTTTCACATCTGTCAACACCTGCTTTCTTTGGGATTGGAATTATTATATTCTTCTTGAAGTCTGAGGGTATTTCGCCTGTCTCATACATATTGCTCACCAGATGGTAGAGTTTTGTCATGACTGGCTCTCCCAAGGCCATCAGTAGTTCTAATGGAATGTTGTCTACTCCCGGGGCCTTGTTTCGACTCAGGTCTTTCAGTGCTCTGTCAAACTCTTCACACAGTATCTTATCTCCCATTTCATCTTCATCTACATCCTCTTCCATTTCCATAATATTGTCCTCAAGTACATCGCCCTTGTATAAACCCTCTGTATACTCCTGCCACCTTTCTGCCTTCCTTTCTTTGCTTAGAACTGGGTTGCCATCTGAGCTCTTGATATTCATACAAGTGGTTCTCTTCTCTCCAAAGGCCTCTTTAATTTTCCTGTAGGCAGTATCTATCTTACCCCTAGTGAGATAAGCCTCTACATCCTTACATTTGTACTCTAGCCATCCCTGCTTAGCCATTTTGCACTTCCTGTCAATCTCATTTTTGAGACGTTTGTATTCCTTTTTGCCTGCTTCATTTACTGCATTTTTATATTTTCTCCTTTCATCAATTAAATTCAATATTTCGTCTGTTACCCAAGGATTTCTATTAGCCCTCGTCTTTTTACCTACTTGATCCTCTGCTGCCTTCACTAGTTCATCCCTCAGAGCTACCCATTCTTCTTCTACTGTATTTCTTTCCCCCATTCCTGTCAATTGTTCCCTTATGCTCTCCCTGAAACTCTCTACAACCTCTGGTTCTTTCAGTTTATCCAAGTCCCATCTCCTTAAATTCCCACCTTTTTTGCAGTTTCTTCAGTTTCAATCTGCAGTTCATAACCAAGATTGTGGTCAGAATCCACATCTGACCCTGGAAATGTCTTACAATTTAAAACCTGGTTCCTAAATCTCTGTCTTACCATTATGTAATCTATCTGATACCTTTTAGTATCTCCAGGATTCTTGCAGGTATACAACCTTCTTTCATGATTCTTGAACCAAGTGTTAGCTATGATTAAGTTATGCTCTGTGCAAAATTCTACAAGGCGGCTTCCTCTTTCATTTCTTCCCCCCAATCCATATTCACCTACTATGTTTCCTTCTCTCCCTTTTCTTACTGACGAATTCCAGTCACCCATGACTATTAAATTTTCATCTCCCTTCACTACCTGAATAATTTCTTTTATCTCGTCATACATTTCATCAATTTCTTCATCATCTGCAGAGCTAGTTGGCATATAAACTTGTACTACTGTAGTAGGCATGGGCTTTGTGTCTATCTTGGCCACAATAATGCGTTCACTATGCTGTTTGTAGTAGCTAACCCGCACTCCTATTTTTTTATTCATTATTAAACCTACTCCTGCATTACCCTTATTTGATTTTGTATTTATAACCCTGTATTCGTCTGACCAAAAGTCTTGTTCCTCCTGCCACCGAACTTCACTAATTCCCACTATATCTAACTTTAACCTATCCATTTCCCTTTTTAAATTTTCTAACCTACCTGCCCGATTAAGGGATCTGACATTCCACGCTCCAATCCGTAGAATGCCAGTTTTCTTTCTCCTGATAACGACGTCCTATTGAGTAGTCCCCACCCGGAGATCCGAATGGGGGACTATTTTACCTCCAGAATATTTTACCCAAGAGGACGCCATCATCATTTAATCATACAGTAAAGCTGCATGTCCTCGGGAAAAATTACGTCTGTAGTTTCCCCTTGCTTTCAGCCATTTTTCTGTATATTTTTAGATACATTTGAAAATAATTTTCCTTTGAGAAAATGTACTTTAAATATTAAGGATAGTAGTTGTCATAAGAGAAGGAAAAACTGTGGTATACTCCACAGTTAGGGCAAATGAAAAACACTGTTATGCTCTATTCTGGTATGTACAAGAACAGCAAATCTGAACTACATAAAGAATTATATTCCAGAGCTAAGTGTAGTTATAGACAGGCTATTAATGATGCTAAGAAGCTATATAATACAGCCCTCATTGAAAAGTCTAGAAATAAATGCAAAAAAGCCTGGAGTATAATTAACTCTGTGGCACACACTAAAGGAGAAGACGTTATTGCCATATCCCCAGATGAATTCAATAAATTCTGCGTCCAATCTATTGAAGAAATATGCAGCTCAATAGACAGACCTCCAGAAAATGCCCTTAACTTGATCGATAACTATTTTGAAAGGCCCCGCCAGAGCATTCTCAACTGCACAGAGGTGTGTACCAATACAATTCTGAAAATAGTTACTAGCTGAAAACAAGTTTCCTGATGTACTAAAAATATCTAGAGTGGCCCCAGTATATAAGAAAGGTGATAAGAACTGTCCTGCTAGTTACAGACCAATATCGTTAACTCCTGTTTTCTCAAAAATTCTTGAAACAATTATGTATAATCAAGTTAGCACATATTTACATAACTTATACTTAACAAGTGACAAACAATATGGATTCATGAAAGGTAAATCCACAAGATATGCTATGGATTCTCTTGTAAAATTTGTTCTGGATGTGTTTGAGGCTAGGGGACTTGCTCAGGCTACATTTTGTTATCTGAGCAGAGCATTTGACTGCGTGGACCATGATACTTTACTGAATAAGCCATCCTATTATGGTTTTGCTAATAGCAGCATAAATATGATTAAATCCTTCCTTGAGAGCCGCCAATAAGTTGTATGCATTAACAGGGAGAAGTCAGATCTGATTAATGTTAGGTCTGGCGTGCCACAGGGCTCAGTACTTGGACCTCTATTGTTTTTACTTGTGATTAATGGCCTGCCATCTTTTGTAAACGCTCACACAATAATGTATGCCGATGACACAACTTTTTTAAATAAAAGCTCAGATTTAAACACACTAAAAATATAATTAAAGATACCCTTGCTCAGAGTTCATTATGGTTTAGAGTGAACGGTTTTCTACTAAATGAAAGTAACACCCAGGCAATTTCCTTTAGCTTAAGAGAGAATCATGACTTAGAAAGTATAAAATTTTTAGGTGTTATAGTAGACAAGAAGTTGACATGGGAACCACACATCAAACATCTATCTGCCAGACTCTCAAGAGTTATCTATTTAATTAGAAAGAAGACATGTCCCTAATAGTTATATAAGATCAGCATATTTTGCTTTCTTTCAAAGTATCATATCATATGGAATCTTGTGGGGCAATAGCAGTCACATAAAGGGCATTCTACTTTTACAAAAAAAAAATTAGTAAGAATAATAACCGACTCAGATAAGTTAGAACACTGTAAACCCTTGTTTGTTAAATTGCAATGCCTGACGGTAATAAACTTGTACATCTATAATGTTCTATTGTATGTTAGGAACAATATTTCAAATATATCATTAAGAAGGGATTTACATACCCATAACACCAGGAACAAATCATGTTTAGATGTACCATATCAAAGACTATCCAAGTCACAGAATTCATATTTAGTTCTTGGACTTAAGTTGTGCACTAAGTTAAGTATAGATTTTAAAGAGTTACCTGTCAATATCTTCAAAGCTAAGTTGTACAGAATACTAGTAAATAATCCTTTCTACGCAGTAGACGAATTTTTTGAAACTTAAAATACTGTCTTTCAACACTGTATCAAGCGGATGGCGTTATGTAATCCAAACTAAATTGTATTTAGTAATTAATGTTAAAAATGTAAGTTACCTTGACGTTGTCTATTGCTTTATGAGCTGAACGACAATAAAATTTAATTGATTGATTGATTGATTGATTGCTACTGTACAAGAGGTAAGTATTTTTCAGTGTGGTGATAGTAGTAGTGTAGGTGTAGCCACTCAACAAGTTTCTGCAGGTCTGTCGCTAGATGGCTCTACCGTTGCTTAGTGCTGCATGAGGAACATTTCAGTATATGTACTAGTCGGGTTTTACTTAATTTTAAAACGCTGAATTTGACAAGGTTAAGACAAGATAAGCGAACTACGCCATCTGCATAGAAAATATAACACTCTGACTTTCTTTAAGACGAATAAAATACTGAAGAACATCGAACAACATGCAAATTATCTTCAATGGAGACACACCAACCAACAATACAGACAAAAATGTATGGGTTGAAACATAATGTAAACTCATCCATATAATTTGTGTGTTTGTTGTCAGAAGCTTTGGAAAGCTTACATGATGACTTCGCAGTCTTCTCTGACAAGAGCTCTTTGCTGATTTCTTTTGTGCGAAAGAAAAAGCGGCACTTTGTGAAATAGAAAATCAATTTACTGGCAATATCAAGTTTATATTCCACACAACATCCTAAATCACCTGTTCCTAAAACAATTTTGTCAGTGCTGTCTAAACACATAAAATGTATCACCCCATAGATTTGAGATGGAAGACAGCTTCTTTTCAAAAGCTACTTCAACCTATAAAAGTATGATGAAAACGCTTTCAGACGGGTAAGTCAAATAAGAAAGGCTACTTACTGAGCCGAAGTCCTTTGTAGTAGTGAAGGTTGCAGTTATTGTGTTCAGACCGCATTTTACTCATGAGGGTCTGAGTGCACTTCACACAGCTGCTCTGTTTATTGAGCTTTCTAACATTGTGACCTGCTATGCAATGAACTAAACGGTGTTTTGGAATCTTGTCTTTTGTATGGGACAGGAAGATCATTCTCCCAGTCCACTATCACCATTTTGTCCTCTGCAGGTAAATTAATGCGTTTGGTGCGCAGCTCCATTTCTTTAGCACATAAATACATCTGATTAACAAATGCCATAAGAGGTGGCTCTGAATTCTGTTCAAAGTTGCCGGGTTGCAGATATAGCCATCTTAACTTACACCCGCCATAACATATGAAATCACAGAAAATCTACTGTTGATGGATGGTCGTCACAGCTGTAGCGGCACCACCGTTTAGGATAGGGAAAGTTAATTTTGTGCAATATTCTCAGCACAAGTTACAGCCAGGTGCAGGCCGGATTGCAGTGAGCTACGCATACCAACAGTTGTGAAGTAGAATAGAGGCTTCATGGCCATCAAATTGCTGAAAGAGTATACATAGCGGTTTTGAATGTTGCAAATCACAGGCAGGAGGGGCCCACTGACCATCCTACTGTGTTACGAGTACATGATGCGAAGTGGCATGTACAGCAAAACAGAGGCACACAGCCACATATAAATAGGTGCAGATTTCTAATGAGATTCATCCAAGTGTGGCAGCTCTCCTGGATGGCGGGGCATGTCACACCACCGGCTACACACAGCAGCAGATGGAGCACTAGTGTTCCAGTCCATGGTGGGTTGCAGGTTCGACCCTCTAAGGCTGAATGGGGTCCGTTGCCAGCTGGCAGTGGACCACTCCACAGCTCACTACTGCAGGCAGTCGTCCTGGCTTCCAACACACGCCAAGGGCATCCCAAGGCGAGGGCCTCAGATTCGGACGCCGGATCGCGGGCACTTGTCTCTGCGATCTCGGCCATGCTGGCGAGAAGCACGCAGTTGGCCGCCTGTGGCTCACACCGAGTGGTGCTGAGTCGGTAGGGACGCAAACCGCTGAGTCGACTGCCGGCATCCTGATGACAATGCAACTCCGCTGGCGTACAAGGCCGACACACAGTGCGTGCACAGGTTGCTGAGGCAGCCATTCCGCATCAAGTCATTTCGCAGACAGCGAAGTGGTGTCCTCAGCATTGTGGGACCCAGTGACGCAGACTGAGGGAACACGGCACTGTAGTTAGAAACAATAAGTCACTTGGAAAGCTCGGATGAGTCTTAATATGGTGCCTTCTACCTCTTCCCACTACATTTGGTCATCCTGATACATTCAGTGGCATAATTTGCCACTACACAGCTTATAGTCATCAAAATTCCAAAATGACGTTCCAGAAGATCTTGACTGAATTCTTCTGTCATTAAGAACTTAAAACTTTTGGACCTATAAATACTGATAAACTTCCAATGTACTCTTTAGCGTGACTCTTAGATTCCATTGTTCTGTTTGTGGAAAATGTGTTGTTTTCTGAGCAAATGGTTTTGTAAAGTCAATTAATATTTTGTGTGAAAGAGATCCTTATAGAGTGAGTTATTTGGTATTCCAGAGTTGAGCATATCTGATACATTATTCATACCTCTTGTGAATAGTGCCATGTTTTCACTGACATTAAAATTCTCTGGATTAGTTTTGCAGAAAATTTTAATTGTATTTGCATTGAATTGCTGAATAACTGAAAAGCCGGCATCACATTCATTCTCTAGAAAGACGTAGGGTCTACAAGGAAACAATTCGAGTTTGGACAAGCTCTAAGGCCTGCAAATTCATAGGCTGAGTCCAGAGCATACACCTGTCTATAGAAATTAAAATCTATTTCTTGATTTTTGTACAGCAACCTACTTTTATTGGAAAATGGTTCCTTATACATTTTAATATGCGTACACAGTCTGAAGAGGCCCCAACTTTCTGTCCCAATTAACTGAATTTTGGATACTACATTTAACATTTTCTGGTTTGCTGGTAATTCCTAGATTAATCGAAGCCTTTTTATTGGGGCTCTGAGCACACAATCACAATCACAAAAGCTGCCCAACACATACTAAGTATTAGTTCGCTATTCGGCCGTCTAGAGGAAGTCACAGTTAAGTCGGCTACATTCCTGCACCCCAACAGGCCTCTCCATTCGGACACCTCCTACCGTTAGCTGGAAATGTGAATCATTCCCGCCATGGGTCACCGGCGCTGCACGCCAAACACACATACACAGAATCATCCTAGAAAACCGGCCACATATCTGTTTTATCATTGTACTTACAATAAAATATTACGATCGTGGTTTCAATTGGATGACATTCGACAATGAGCAAAGTATCTGGAATACACCCTTTTGACGGCTGTGGCTCTTCAAATAGAAATATCTGGCCCATTCTTATGACTTGACATACTCTTCCCTTTGCTATCACAGTAATCCATGACAAATCCATACCTTCCTTACTACTGGACATAGTCATTTCCTTTGCACAAGTCGGAACACAAACACATACTTTATAAGCCTGATGCTCAAGGCGAACCTAACACACATCCCCTACTTCTAAGTATAATACTTTGTCAATAACTGATTACTGACGATACGAAATAATACCGAGCGAAAATCAACGATGGGTGGACATGTCTCATAAGTTTTAAGTTTTCTTGCTAGTGGTACCACTGTATCTTAGAAAGAGAGGCACAATCGTCTTACAAACCGCCAGATTTTAAAAAATACAACCATATTACCATCACAAGTGGTCTTGGTTTTACGGGTGCACACAAGTATCCATGTTAAAAGCTATACTGGCTTTATAAATTGAGGTACAGCATTACCTACGGATGACATGGTTTTTCCAGACAAATACTGATTATAGACGGTGATCACCGGAGAGTATATTATCAGGCCAACAGTGCAGGTACACGTCGCCTGCAATGCAACCTCCTACTAAAATTACCAAATTTAGAAAGTGATTCGGCTAATGAACATGGTATGAAACCAGTATTTGCTACTCCCTCTTGCCACCGCTAGATACTTCTCCAGTATTTGTAATGCATTCTGTCTCAATGCCATGTCAGAGGTTCCCCAATATATCCACTAGGTTATAGGCGAAGGTTGATTGAGAATGATAACAAACAGTAGTAGATGGAGTGCTGATTGAGGTCATAAGAAATGTACAATAGCTTTTCAGATCTCTAGTGTTACGCTATCCGCTAGAAAGGCTGTCTGGAATTTTGAATCAAGTCTTTCCATTCAACCACATACCCGCATAGGATCCTATGCAGAAGTCCTTTAATGATTACAGCCACTAGTGAATCACATTTCTGACACACTCATACCTCGAAACGTGTCACCTTTCTCAAACCTAGATCAGAGGAAATAGCTTACAATACGTTAGTTCGTCCAGTGTTAGAGTATTGTTCGTCTGAATGGGACCCTTACCAGTTGGGTCTCATTCAAAAGATTGAGAAGATCCAAAAAAGAGCGGCAAGATCCATGACTGGTTCATTTAGCCATCGCGAGAGCGTTACAAATCTCATAGAAAGTTTGAAGTGGGACACACTTGCAAATAGACGGCGCGCTAAATGGAAGGGGCTGCTCACTAAATATCGAAATCCGATCTTCACTGAGGATGTAGAGCATATATTATTAGCACCAACTTTCAAATCGCGCAATGATCACCATTCAAAGATAAAGGAAGTTAGAGCTCGTATTGAGGCGTTCAGACAGTCGTTTTTCCTTCGTGCGATCTGCAAGTGGAACAGAGGGATCAAAATATGACTTGTGCCCTTCGCCACACACCGCTTGGTGGCTAGCGGAGTATATATATGTAGATGTAGATGTAGAACCTATAGCTGCAGTAAAATTTTAGATAGTCCCTATGCATCTCGCAACTGCTGCCATTTCTGCAGCTTTGCGCATATGATCGCTCCAGTTTAAGTTCAAACTGAGCGGAAATCTGAGAGAGCTATATACACCACCTTCTGCAACCCATGTAGAAACAGAGTGACCCAACTTTGTGCGACAGGACTGTGTTTTGACCATTCACTGGAAATGGGAACAATCTCTCGTAGCTTAGCCAACAGTGTACGATGTGTAAGGTCACTGCCAAATGAAGCCTTCTCCTGCAACATGAGGTAGTATAAAAGACAGTATGGGAACTGGGAGAAGGACGAGGATTATGCTATTGCATTGGGGTGGGCCCCGAAACTACATACAAGTACTGCAGTCTGAAGCAGTTCTGCATCCCGCAGGGCCCATTCACGTCTATCACCCCAACATGCTTTCATAGTTATTCTGTTCCATCCAACAGAGAAAAATTACGAACTATGAAAGCTACACTAACTACATCCGATAAAGAACTCCACAAGATTTTTACTGCATCTCTCTCCTCCCATACATCGAAAACAAATACCATCTGCACGCCGGCATCGAGCACATGTAATGTTCCTATTAAATATACAGGTATTGATCCACTGCACAGACCAGTGTAAAGTTGCATCGCCTGTACTGTAGGAGGATGACCCTATGCCATAAATTATACAAGAAGTCACAAGAGACGCTCCCTGGGACCCTGTCTCGTTGTTTGAAACATTGCTTTTCCTGCTGTACCACACTTTGTACACTGCCATACACATTGTTTTTCTGCCACGACTTCTAGGTCTGTGTCATATTCTAAACTGATATTAACACATTCTGATCTATTGCTTCTCACATAAAACTAGACGTTGCAGGGTGTAAATCATGTTGTTACTGCTGCTACCACAACACACGACACACACTGGATGATTTTAAATAAAAGACAGTTACAACATCAGGAAACTGGAAGAGTTTGGCGGTGTTGTGGAGCGTTTCCAAACTGCTGTCCAAAGGTGATTGATGACCTCTACATTTAAACTGATCTGTCGCAGTGACGGAATAGCTGACTAATTCCTCATTTTGCAATCACGTATGTGATCACTGTTTCGGTGCTAGCCATCCGCAGAAGGTGTTGCCCCTCCAAAAAAACTCTTTCTCCACCTCAAACAAGCGATGTCAGTCAATCATTATGTGGTAACCAACAGCGTATCAGTGGATGGATGAAGTGGAAAAGACACCTTCGATATACTGTAAAAACAAGCATCACAGTTGATTATGTGAACAATTTTAGCACTTTTACAGTAATTTCAACACCGACCAATGTTGCGACAGCATGTTTCCCAATTTCCATATAATCACTAAACCGTCCCTTCTCTACTTTGAGAGTATCATTGCAAATGTAGATAGATGACTGTGCAGTAAGTCCATTCATTGTTAATTCTCCAACATTTACATCATAAAAGTATACCAGACAGTGCTCTACATATTTCTAGCATCTCGAGCATAGTGCATAATTTATGATCTATCTCTATGCTGGTGGGAGTCACAGAGCATTCTCAAAGTCTTAGGATGAAATTAGAGAATGAAAGACCTCTCACACTGCAGCACTGTTGCCGATTTAATCTGCAGCTGATCAGAAGTAGACCGCTACATTCCGAATCTCATGAATGAATGGAGCTTGCCGAGTCCTTGCCCATCCAAGAGCACAAGATTTCCCCAGACATGCCCATGTCGAGGAGGTTAGCACCCCTTATCGGTGTATAGTAGTAGATTTGAAATTTTATGCATAGTGAAGGTGTCTGCACATCAGTGTACTGCATTCTTTTCTGGACATGTCTGTAGGTTGTGCAATGCATTATTTCGATAATTTACGAATTGTTTTTGTGATTGTACATCAGTGTACTGCATTATTTCTGCGATTTATGAGTAGTTTCCAGGTCTGTAAACTGTATATTGTGATCCCAAGCACATCAGGGCGAGTGTTTTGTATCAGTGTAATAAAGAAACTAGGTGAAATCCGTCGCTAAATAAATTGTTCCAAAAATGAATAAAGTACACTCCTTTCTCTCTCCAGCAGCCCAGAACAGGCTGAGTCCTTTTCCCACTATTTTTCCCCTCCAGACCGCCATCTTTGATTATGTCGTGGGAGGGACAATGGCACCCTCTGGTGGCGGTACTGTGTACTAGGTCAGTTGGTCTCCGGACCACGTGGTGAACACACCAGATGGAGACACTGCCTCAAATTGTTTAAATAGAGACTGTTAAAATAAAGACATTTGTCCATCCTATCCAGCACAGTCCGAGTCCTTTTCCCACCAATTCCTATGAAGAGGAGGTGGCTGGGATACTTAGGTCAGTGGAGGTAGCCCAAGTGACCTATTTTCCCGCTATTTTCTTAGGTTAGTGGAGGTAGTTGTGGTATGTTGCATTGTCCTGCTGGAATTTGAACTTCCCGCCATTTTCTGGGGGAGGGGAGGGGGATAGGTTAGTGGAGGTAGCTCAATTGACCTATCTTCCTGCCAAAATTTGAACTTACTGCCATGACATCATTGTTACATTGCCATATATATCGCCGCCATCTTGGATGTGCCATCTTTAATAAATCTGGCAACAAGGGAGAGTAGGGCACAACAAAGTCTGCTCCACTACTGATGGTTCATGGCAAAAGAAAAAAAAAAGAAAGGCTTGTGCCTCATCCACCCTATTCACCCAGTCTGGCTCTGTCTGACTTTTATTGTTTCCATGGATGAAGTAAACTCTCAAAGGAAAGCGATTAATTTATGTGGCTGACATCAAAAAAACCTCTCAATGGCTTTGAACAATGTGCTGCCTCAAGAGTTCCAGAACTATTTTCTACAGCGGCAAAAGCGTTGAGATAAGTGCATTAATGCACTTGGACACCACTTCGAAGGGGCTGAAGCACTGTGAATGTAGAGTTCAATAAAATTCAAAATAATCAGAAATTCTGTTTATTTTTGTGTCCCCCCTCATATGTTATGTGAAAGTACGTTTGCATAGAATAAATGATTTCGAGAAAGTAGGATGTCATTGAAAGACAGGAGTCAGCCAGGACAGGGTCATCAAGTCATTACCCCCTTGTGTTATTGTTGCGGTGGATGCTGTCATCAAAAATTACCCTCAGCGAAGTGTGGAAGACTTCCGCTCATGCTGGGCATCAGTCAGGTACTCCTCACACCATCATGACAATGCATCTGAAGTTCCAGAAAATGTATGCACAGTGGGTTCCTGACACCATCAGGACGAGTAGATGTTGAACAGAATGTCGACATCACTGCACCCCCTGGATTGGTATCGCGATGAAGAAAATTGAGTCATGTCCCACACTGTTGCGGAAGATGAAACATAATGTCGTCATTTTAATCTGATGAGCAAGTGTCAGATCCAACAATAGAAGCACATGGATTGGCTCCCACCGAAAAAATCCAAAGCCGTGCATGCCAGTTCCAGGAAACTCATGATGACGTTTTCTTCGACTGACTCTCTGGAACACGGCGCCCTCAATTGGCGCGCAGTGGCACAGGGACACTTAGCAAAAAGTGAAGCGCTCCATCAAGTCCAGACGCCCAGGAATGTTGACGGACATCATCATTCTGTTGCAGGGCAATACCCGTCCACATGTTGCCAAAGTTGTTTCAACTATGCCACGGAAGTTTCTTTAGGAAGCCCTTATACATTATCCATACAATTCTGATCTCTCTCCATGTGATTTCCATATTTTTGGAGACCTGAAGAAAGACATTCGTGGCTGTCTATTTGCCTCCGATGAAAAGGTGCATGCCTGGCAACAATCACGGTTTCGTAGGCAACCGCAAACATTTTTCCTTGGCGGCAATGATCGTCTTGTCCCAAAGAGGGCTAAATGTATCAACAGTTATGGCGATCACTTTTGAAATAATAAACAGATCACTTACTTTTTTCCATCTGGGCCGTTTTCATTTGATTGCTCCTTATTTCGTAATCCTGTTCCACGGGTCAAAGCGACGCGTGTGGCCCTTTTTAGATTGATAGCATAAGTGCAGCAGTGCATAGAAAATACTGAAGGCTAGCACCAAACCTATCGGAGGAACTCTAGGGAGCAGCAGGTTGCATGATTTCGTCTCGAGCACCGCACGGCGCGGCACTGAGTTCACACGGCCGCGAGGGCCTTCAGCAGACGATACAGAAGCTCCGAAGCGATGCATGCAGAGGAACGATTCACCAGGACCCCCATATCTGGAACAGCAGTATTTGAAATGTGGTGCTGCAAACGGATGTTGAGGATTAGATGGGGCAACGACGCTAACCAGTAGAGTCTTGTTGGCCGTCAAACTTTTTCGCTCAGGAGCCATTATTGACATTGTGGGAAGGCACCTTGGGCCGCACATGTAGCGATCATGTTATGAGCTCCCAATAGGCTGGATACACCAAGGTTGCGGTAGTCTGGCCCGGCCTCAAAGTTCTGATAATAAAAAGTAAGTACCATTCGGAACATTTGATGTCGACTATTCTCGTTTTCAGACTGCCGCAAATATCAGCGACTCCAAAGTTTTGACACTGTAATTCCCTGATGAAGTGTTGTGTTGACTGTGTGAGCAGATGATTAATTAATTAATAACAGTAATTGTATTTATATTTAAATGCATTATGCAAAATGAGAGACAATCACAAATGTTTACTAAGTGCTTTGAATGTCATTTTTGTGCTACTCATTGCGTTGTGTTACAACAGCCATAATTTTATTTCATATTCCTTGCTTCAAATATGTACCGCGTTTAAAAATATTATCTCGAAACAGGGGAGAGTGTGTCACTGACATGACACAGAATTTTGCGGTGGACATCATTAAAACAAACGCGTTTTTCGTTGCACCGGAATCTTCTTACGAAATTTCAATCACCGACTTTTTCCTCCATATGCGAAAATATTTTATTAACTCCAACCTACATAGGGAGAAACGATCATCATAATAAAATAAGGCCCGTGTGAGGTTGATAGATCCTCCATCGGGCGCCTCCCCAGGTGGCGGATAGGGGAAAGCCTCCCAGATATGGGTGGCACCGAGGAAATCAAATACTCGGGGCGGACCAAAACTATCACATCCTCGAGGATAAGTACCCGGAGTAAAAACCGGCGAAACGAAGAAAACTAACACAAAAGCCCAGACACGTCTGTGTGGTAACCACCGGTACTCTGCCCAGCGTCTGTCACCAATGGTGCGGCTGATACGAGCTCCAGGAACTGAAAATCCCTGGTTCTACCAAACTGGCGCAAGCCAGACGAATTACAAGCATAATGGCAAGTACACCTAAAAACAACATTACCCCAGGTGGACGGTCCACCCGTCGCAAGACGGCAACCAGGCACTCGGATTCTGGGGGACCTGGAGATGTACTAAAGGGCGAGTCGGAGCGCTCTGGCAAACTACCCAAGAAAACACACACATACTTTGGCACCTTCAACATACAGACACTAATACAAACGGGAAAATTACACAACCTAACAACGGAACTCACCAGTCAAAAGATCTCGATCCTAGCGCTACAAGAAACAAGATACACGGATTCAGACACAATAGACTACGGAAACTACAGATTCTTCAAGAGTGGAACCAACAGGAAAATCGGCAAAGGAGGAGCACTCCTCGGCATGGCCTTCGCAGTAAACAAAAACATCCTAGACTCAGTAAAAGAAGTCAACGCGATCAACAACAGGCTCATGACCATGCGAATCAAACACGCCAACAAGAACTACACCCTCATCAACGTACATGCCCCCACGAACGCAGACAACAAGGACAAACCAGAAGAAACAGACAAATTCTGGGACAAACTCGAAACCACCCTGGCAAAAATACCCCAAGACAATGCGAAAATTCTACTAGGCGATTTCAATGCACAAATCGGCAGAGAAAAACGCTACAGAAAAACAGTAGGAAATTTCCCTGCACACAAATTCACCAACAAAAACGGCACCAGACTGATCGAACTCTGCCAGCAAAACAACCTCAAAATCATGTCAACCTCCCTGATGAAAAAGCCCAAGAAACAAAAGACGTGGCGATCACCAGTCCACTCACTAGGCGAATTCCAGATAGATCACGTGGCAATCTCCTATGAATACCAGAAAGAAATCCACGACCTCCAAGTGAGAAAAGGCGCCAACATAGATTCGGACCACTACCTAACAAGCATCAAAATCAAACTCACACCAAGAAGACAACACAAAAAGAAATTGACCTCATCGAAATTTGATACAAGAAAGATCAGAGAATCGAACATCACAGAACACTGGGAAAAACAAGAGGCGAAAGATTGGACCAGCTTTAAACAAAAAATTGTGAACACAGCCAAAGAACTGATCCCGCTGACTAGAAAACCCAGGCACCCTTGGTGGAACACTACCTGCGAAATCGCCCTACAAAATCGAAGAACAGCTTTCACAAACTACAACAGCAACAAAACACAAGAAACACAGGACAACTTCTATGAAATTCGAAGACAAACATCGAAAACAATAAGACAAGAGAAACGCAAATACATAAACGATCAACTAAACTCCATCGAAGAAGACTTCAGAAATTTCAACACACGGGATTTCTACAGGACGTTCGCCAACCAAGTCAAAGGATACTCACCACAGAACCTCTGCTTCAGAAAAGAAGAAGGAAAACTGGCACTTACCAACAAAGAAAACTGTGAAGAGCTCGCGAAGTACTTTTCAAAATTACTAAATTGCCCGGAACCTAACTCAACCTTCGAACCCCGAGAACCGGCCAACGCACCGGAAGACTCACCATCACCAACAAAAGAAGAAATCCTCCACTGCATAAAGAAACTGAAAAACAACAAGGCAGCCGGTGAAGACGGAATAACGGCAGAACTGCTGAAGAACCTAAGACCAAACTCGCTAAACGAAATCACACAAATCATACAGAACACCTGGACAACCGAAATCATACCTGACGACTGGAAGACCACACTCATTCACCCGCTACACAAGAAAGGTGACAGGACAGACACAAACAATTATAGAGGAATTTCCCTGCTACCGGTCATCTACAAAATTCTATCAACCTGCCTTCTCACCAGAACGCAAGGACAACTGGAACCCGCCATCTCGGAATACCAAGCGGGTTTCAGACCCAACAGAGCCTGCCCCGAACAAATCTTCAACCTGAAATCAATCATAAAATCCCACATGACAAGCCCCAAAAAAATCATCTGCACTTTCGTCGACTTCAAAAAGGCTTACGACTCGATCGACAGAAAGTCCCTCATCCAAATCCTCAAAGAAAAAGGCCTAGACCAAAAGACCCGAAGACTAATCGAACAGACACTAACCAATACAAAATCCAAAGTCAAATTCATGGGCGAAATCTCGGACCCCTTTGAAATCCACACTGGCCTAAGACAAGGAGATGGACTATCCCCGCTATTGTTCAACATCGTCCTGGACAAAGTAATGAGCGAATGGGAAGCTGAAGTCAGGAGACAAAACACCTGGAGACCAGTCACATTAGGAAGGAAAAGACTGGAAATCCCTTACCTAGCATTCGCAGACGACCTAGCGATACTGACCTACGACCCAACATCAGCAAAAACACAGATCGAAATCCTGAAAGAATGCGCCGAGAAAGTCGGCCTACAAATCTCTTTTGAAAAAACGCAAGTCCTAACAAGAGAAGGCGACGACATCACAACCAAGTACGGCAAAATTAAAGGGGTCACACACTTCAGATACCTAGGCGAAATCATCGAACCGACCGGAGCAGAGAAACTGGCTTACGAAGACAGACAACAGAGGACACGGAAATCACTAGGCATGGTACGAAACGTCTACAACAAACAATGCATTTCCAGAAACACCAAGATCAGACACTATAACACAGTGATCAAACCCGCCGTACTGTATGCCAGCGAAACACTAGCACTCAACAGGAAAATCAAAATTGAAGAAATCAAAAAAGAAGAACGTAAAATCATGAGGAAAATTTTAGGAGGAAGACCCACACCAGATGGCTACAGACTACAGAAGAACTCAACAGTAGAAGCATATTCGAACATCGAGAACGATATGAGTAAAAGGCGCCTTAAATTCTACGGACATTTAGATAGACTCCCTGAAACAAGACTCACCAAGAAAATTCTAGAACACATCAAGACACTTAAAGTCTCGACACCCTGGATGGAAGGAGTCCGAAAAGACCTACAAGCAATTGGCAACACAAACACCACAGACAGAAGCACCTTCCGAAAACACATAGACAATTGGGAAGTAAAGCCAGAAGCGCTAAAACAGCGGACCAAACAAGAATGGTCTGAGGAGAGAAAAGAGGCCCTCTCCAAGAGAATGAAGGAGTACTGGAAGGACAAGAAGAACAAGCCTTCAAAGTCATAGGGAAAATTCGCCAACAATAACAATAATAATAATAAAATAAGGGAACTCAGAGCTCGCACGGAAAAATATAGGTGTTCGTTTTTCCGCGCGCTGTTCGAAAATGGAATAATAGAGAATTATTATGAAGGTGGCTCGATGAATTCTCTGCCAAGCACGCAAGTGTGATTTGCGGAGTATTCATACAGACGCATGTAGATGTAGATGACCGTCTCTGCAATGCGCATTCATGAATCCATATTACTTCCACGTGAAATTTATACCATAGCAGCTGTTCGGTACAACGCACGCAAGCCCATGGGTTGTTAACACTGGAAGACAAACAGGAAAGCATCCCTCTCGTTACGTCCCCTCACCCCACAACGACATCCCTGTCTGACTCATCACCCAGCATCACCTCTGAGGCGGTCGGCCAACTTTTCGAGTGCAAACTTTAATTCCTCTAGTATATGTTTGATTCAACGATAAGTCTCATACAGCGAACAGTTGTAAATGGTGAGTATGTGTTCTTTACTGGTTTATAAGTTACATTTTTTAAGAAGCTGTTAAACACTAGCAGCTGTTGCAAATAGAAATGTATATCCAGTGTCGAGAGGTTATAAAAGATAGACTAGCAATGGCAAGGAAAGCGTTTCTGAAGAAGAGAAATTTGTTAACATCGAGTATAGATCTAAGTGTCAGGAAGTTGTTTCTGAAAGTAATTGTATGGAGTGTAGCCATGTATGGAAGTGAAACGTGGACGATAAATAGTTTAGACAAAAAGAGAATAGAAGCTTTCGAAATGTGGGGCTACAGAAGAATGCTGAAGATTAGATGGGTAGATCATATAACTTATGAGGAGGTATTGAATAGAATTGGAGAGAAGAGAAATTCGTGGCACAACTTGACTAGAAGAAGGGATCGGTTGGTAGGGCATATTCTGAGGCATCAAGGGATCACCAATTTAGTATTGGAGGGCAGGGTGGAGGGTAAAAATCGTAGAGGGAGACCAAGAGATGAATAAACTAAACAGATTCAGAAGGATGTAGGTTGCAGTAGGTACTGGGAGCTTGCACAGGATAGAGTAGCATGGAGAGCTGCATCAAACCAGTCTCTGGACTGAAGACCACACTCACACACATCCAGTGTCGATAAACAATAAATATTTACCATTTGCAACTGTTAGCTTTATCTGACTCTACCGTCGAATAAAATTATTGTGCAGTTGCTGAAAATGTTCAGCCATATTTATGATATTAAAATCGTCCAAAATAGGGAAGAGGAATTTTAAACTGTCGAGTGCCAGTTTGGCAACTGTTGGATTTCGATGGATATAGTCACAGGAATCGAGTGTTGCCGTGCGCATTTTGACAACTAGATTTTTAGTGATGTGTAGATTCTAAACTCTTTTCGAGAAGTGAATGTGAAAATAATATTACTATCTCTGTAAGTATTTTTGTTCATTACTGAACAGGGAAACTACATTCTTAAGAACCTGTTAACATTACTTGACTTTTTGGGTTCGGATGCTGAGAACCGCCGGGTTCGATCGGCAGTTTGACGACCATTGCACTTGACTAGACCACGAGTTACGGAGAAATGTGGGGCCACGCAAGCAATACCGACCCTACGGCTTATCTTAAAGAGAGACTGGTTTCGTAAAAGCTTTGACAATATTAACTGGAGTACACCCTCTGGAATTCTGAAGGTAGCAAGGATAAAATACGGTGAGCGATAGGTTATCTAAAATTTTAGCAGAAACCAGACAGCTGTTGTAAAGAGCCGAAGAACATGAAAGGAAAGCAGTAACTGAGAAGGGATTGCGAACAGATTTAGCCTGTCGCTGATGTTTAGTTTTTATATCGAGCAAGCAAGTAAAGGAAATCAAGGACAAATGACTCACTGAATTCCTCCAGATACTTTGTAGGGTGGAGCGACACAACTGTAAAGCGTCATTTATCTTAAAATTCTTGTTCTCTTTTGCTGCCTTGCACTTGACAAACGCCCAAATAAGTTCAATGGTGATGAATTCGCAGTGCACCACACGAAACCACAGAAGTTTAAGTTCCTTGACCGCAATGCATTTCCAAAATGTATTCCAGTGACCTGAAGTGCAGTCGCGCGTCTTCCAGTGAGACCGCTTTAGCAAATTCCTCATAAGATCCGACGACAAATGGAAGCTCTACATTACTGTTTCCATCCATTCAGTAACAGTATCCTTCTCCATTTCATAGATGGATTTCGTGATATTGGATTTATCATCGTGTGATATCGAGTCTGATCTGTTTAATAATTTTTCGAGAACGCTCCCAAACCACTCTTCGTAGTATGTGGCATTCATCTCAGAATGATAATTGCGCCTTCTTGTTGCCCAATATAACATCAGCCAGCATTCTGCACAAATCCGTCTTCTTTCCCGATGTGGCACTTTATAACTCTTTTTACAGAATCGGATGCTGTTTAAATTCCTCATTTTCAGCCATTCCACACTTGAACACTTGCTCTGTGATAATCGTGTACATTTTCTGATATATAAAACATTTCTTGTTCCGGCCATCCAAACTTCCTCGAATAATTCATACTACATCAACTCTCAGCAGTGTAATAAATAGTCCATCCGGCGTTTGCTAAGTGTCTTATATCCCGCAAGAATACATTTCTTTTTCCATCTACTCTGTTATTTTCCATCAGCACAGGTTTTTTTGTTGAACTTTTTGTATCCGAAACCCAATTTACGAACAGAAAGCCAAGGAGTTGTTTCATTCATACACTATATGATCAAAAGTACCCGGACACCACCAGAACATACGTCTTTCATATTAGGTGCATTGTGCTGCCACCTACTGCCAGGTGATCCGTATCAGCGACCGCAGTAGTCATTAAACATCATGAGAGAGCAGAATAGGACGCTCCGCGGAACTCACGGACATCGAACGTGGTCAAGTGTTTGGGTGTCATCTGTGTCATATGTCTGCACGCAAGATTTCCGTACCCCTGAACATTCCTAGGTCCACTGTTTCCGATGTGAAGGGACACGTACAGCACAAAAGCGTATAGGCCGACCTCGTCTGTTGACTGACAGAGACTGCCGACAGTTGAAGAGGATCGTAATGCGTAACAGGCAGACATCTATCCAGACTATCACACCGGAATTTCAAACTGCGTCAGGATCCACTGCAAGCACTATGACAGATAGGCGGGAGATGAGATAACTTGGATTTCATGGTCGAGCGGCTGCTCATAAGCCTCACATCACGCCGGTAAATGCCAAACGACGCTTCGCTTGGTGTAAGGAGCGTAAACATTGGGCGATTTGAACAGGGGAAAAACGTTGTGTGGAGTGACGAATCACGGTACACAGTGTGGCAATCCGATAGCAGCGTGTGGGTATGGCGAATGTCCGGTGAACGTCGTCTGCCAGCGTGTGTAGTGCAAATAGTAAAATTCGGAGGCTGTGTTGTTATGTTGTGATCGTGTTTTTCAAGGAGGGGGCTTGCATCCCTTGTTGTTTTGCGTGGCACTATCAGAGCACAGGTCTACATTGATGTTAAAGCATCTTCTTGCTTCCCACTGTAGAAGAGCAATTCGGGGATAGCGATTGCAACTTTCAACACGATCGAGCACCTGTTCATAATGCACGGTCTACGGCGGAGTGGTTGGTTACTCGAAAATAACATCCCTGTAATGGACTGGCCTGCACAGAGTCCTGACCTGAATCCTATACGACACCTTTGGGATGTTTTGGAACGCCGTCTTCGTACCAGGCCTCACCAACCGACATCGATACCTCTACTCAGTGCAGCACGGGCTACCATTCCCCAGAAACCTTCCAGCACCTGACTGAACGTATGCTACGAGAGTGAAAGCAGTCATCAAGGGTCGCCCAACACTATGTTGAATTCCAGCATTACCGATGGAGGGCGCTACGAACTCGAAAGTCATTTTCAGCCAGGTGTCCGGATACTTTTGATCACATAGTGTATCGGTAAGGTTTCCCATTTGAGACTGTAACTTTTCCAATTCGGCACCTGGTGTCGAAAACTGCTTTCCCACATCGAAGTTGTGGATTTTCCTTCTTCGACTGTCTGTGTAAACTCGTCCAATGCAAACGTCTGTCGCCGGCCACAACTCTTTCTTGGTCATACAAGACGTGAAGTTTCTCTATATTCTCTCGAAATTCGCTTGACTACACTTTCACTAATAGCGAGCCGGCCGCGGTGGTCTAGCGGTTCTGGCGCTGCAGTCCGGAACCGCGGGACTGCTACGGTCGCAGGTTCGAATCCTGCCTCGGGCATGGGTGTGTGTGATGTCCTTAGGTTAGTTAGGTTTAAGTAGTTCTAAGTTCTAGGGGACTTATGACCTAAGATGTTGAGTCCCATAGGGCTCAGAGCCACTAATAGCGACACTGAATGTGATACGGAACTGCTCGCGTCATATTCTTCGTCGGCCTCAAAGTAAGCACGCGCACTGAAAGCCATTGATCACCATGAATTTCTGACAACTCTGTAAATGATGCGTGGTTTCACACACGTACAAGCCAACTAATTACATCACGAGTACTATCTAAGAGGGTTCAAAACAGTGACGGGATGCGCGATTGTTTCGTATCTCACGGGAAGACACGAAGTAAACATTGCAACAAGGAATTATAAAGTGGAAATACCGTTCAGAGGTCCGGCAACATAGGATATGCGAGCACGCGGCACATGTAGACGCAAAAGCAAATAAATAAAACACGCGAGATAGTGCTTTCTGTAGATTAATGCGCGTAAAAACAACAGAGGTGTGAAAGGCAACAACAGAGCTTGCATTTACACTTTTCGTCTGCTTAATACATATTACTATTAGTCGAACTGCGGCAATCTGCATCCACCATTTTTATGACAAAACGACTGATCGGAAAGTAACGAAAATTCGCCTGTGAGTAAAGAATGATTGTAGTTTTAAACTGTGAAAAGGAAATTTTTCTCCTAATTATGTCTGACTTCTATGACTCCTCAAAGATGACACGCGCCAAAAAATGGCCGAAAAACTATGTTTCTTCTAAATATTACCGCGTATGTCGCCTCGTCGACTATTTTTCAACTAAAATATAATATTCGTACACAAAATAAATAGGACCTTTCCACGATTCAGGCAAGGTACAACACATCGGTGACATGAAATGAAATGATCGTATGGCATTGATTGCTAGGATCACCACCTGGGGATGTTCGGCCTCCGAGTTGCAAGTCTTTTCAAGTGACGCCACACCTCGCGACTTGCGTGTTGATGTTGATGAAATGATGATGAGGACAATACAACCAGTCTCTGAGCGGAGAAAATCTTTGACCCGGCCGGGAATCGAACCGGCGTCCGCTGCATAGCAGTCACATGCGCAGACCACCTTTTTCTTTTTCCTTTTTTATCACTCTTTTCTTCTTGAAACTGAGAATGGCCCCGGGGGGGGGGGGGGGGGGGCAAAGTGGGCAGGGGTCATTTATGAGGCCCGGCCGCAATGTCTCCATCGCCAGACAGGAACATAAGGAAGGGGTAAATAGCCACAACAAAGTATTCATTTATTTACTGACAAAAAATAAATTGATCCTTTCCATGACTTGTCTCTATCGCCAAGATTTTAAAAGAAGAAGGGATACACTGTACTTGCGTGAGAAAAAGAAAACAAACGTAACATTTCTGGAACACACACAACATACTCCATGTCAATACTCCACTGGCGCCGCCTCCGCATCTTCATAGCATGTCTTCTCGTAATGTCGTGTAAATACCATTATATGTTCAGTCTTCTGCGTGGGAACGTATCAAACTTATCCCCTGCCATTATCCAGCTACACGGAGGATCGTGGAAGATGCAAGAAGTTCGATACATGATGGCTGTACTTAAGTTTCTTCACAATGACGATCGTTTAAATAGTTTCCAAAAGTCCTATGACACCACCTTCAAACAGGGAGAAATCGATTTTGCCTAGTTCCTTTTAACAAGTTAACAATGGGATATATTAAATACAAATAAATACGTATTTCATCAATATTGCAAAGATTATTAAATTATACCTAAAATTTGAATAAATTACCTAAAATAATTTTAAAACCAAATTCTAAACAGTCGCGTGACCTCGTATCCACGAGACAGCGTTGTGTTTCGTCCTCAGGGAATAAGCAACCTCAGGGTAGAGGAGAGTGCGTGAATCGACTTCAGCAGGCCACATCCGTAAAAAGAGAGCCATAATTTGACGCACAAAATATCGTACCACATCTCTTCCGACGGCCTACGATGTAGCTAGTGGCTGTATCCTAAACGTTGCAGTTCAGACGTAAAGGTAAATAGGCAAGATGAATCCTATGGAGTCTTTCTCGAGTAATATGTTTTCTGTTCATCACCCAGTCAGCTAAGGAGGCATACACAACAACCCATAGATGTTCGTCACGCGATGTTACCGGAAAATGAGCTATAAGTCTGGGGTCAGTCATTGTGAAATGGAAAAAGCTATTTGAGTAGCAATATAACTTGCACTGGCCGGACAAGAGAGGATACAAAATGAAGACCGTCGATAGAGACAAAAAGTTATCTAAAAAAGAGAACTTTACTAACATCTAACATAAATTTGACTGTTACGAAGCTCTTGCTGAAAATGTTTGTCTGGAGTGTATTCTTTTACGGAAGTGATACATGGACGATAAACAGATTAGACAAGAAGAGAATAGGAGCCTTTGAATTATACAGAGGAACGTTAAGGATTAGATAGGTCGGATAACTAATGAAGAAAAACTTAATCGAATTTTGAAGAAAAGAATTTGTGGGACAGCTGGACGAAAAGAAGGGGTTAGTTGATAGGACTCATCCTGAGGTATCGTCAGTTTGGCGATGGTTGGAAGTGTGGGGAGTAAAAATTGACTCGCTGCAAAAACTGTATCCAAATTAGTCTTCGAACTGAAGACCACGACGGGAACATCAGTACTTTTTATAAACAAGAATCCACTTGTGAGCCTACCGCTTTGGTGCCTGTGTATAACAGAGACTACAACGAAGCTGCTTGCAGAGAGTTGCTCAATATTTATATCAAAAACTCGAGATCCGTTCAAAAAATTCCGGTACATTTGTAATTTCGTGCCAGTGGTGTGTTGGAGCGAAATGCGGTTGGCATCCCTCCACACGCCTGTGTTTACTGTTTAAACTGTCGGGAGTTTCATCGTTGTATGTCTGTCCGTTATTGTTCAGTGCGGTATTAGGTAGAACGTTCTGTCGGAGGGCTTGCGAATTTCGAGAAGGCAGAGTTTGAGGAGCAGCGCGTCTCATCTACCTCAACATCTACATGGATACTCTGCAAATCACATGTAAGCGCCTGGCTGAGGGTTCGTCGAACCACCTTCACAATTCTCTATTATTCCAATCTCGCGTAACGCGCGGAAAGAATCAACACCTATATCTTTCCGTACGAGCTCTTATTTCCCTTATTTTATCGTGGTGATCGTTCCTCCCTATGTAGTTCGGTGTCAACAAAATATTTTCGCACTCGGAGGAGAAAGTTAGTGATTTGAATTTCGTGAAAAGATTCCGTCGCAACGTAAAACGCCTGTCTTTTAATGATGTCCAGCTCAAATCCTGTATCATTTCTGTGACACTCTCTCCCATACTTCGCGATAATACAAAACGTGCTGCCTTTCTTTCAACTTTTTCGATGTACTCCGTCAGTCATATCTGATAAGGATCCCACACCACGCAGCAGTATTCTAAAAGAGGACGGACAAGCGTAGTATAGGCAGTCTCCATTAACTTTTGCGTGAAACTCAAGAGAATCCTTACAGAGAGACACCAAATCATGCAGGAAGCCTATGGTGATGAGTGCTTACGCCGTACTCGGTGTTACAAATGGTTGGCACTGTTTAAAAATGGCCGGACGGAAGTTACAGATGACCTTCGTTCAGGACGTCCGTTGACGCCCACTGACAACGCTCATGTCAGGAATGTCAACGAAATTGTGTGTGCCAATCGAAGACTGACTGTCCGAGAGATTGCAGAATAATGTAACATTTCAGTTGGATTATGCCAGGAAATCCTGTCACAGCATCTTGGAATGCATTGTGTTGCCGCCAAGTTCATCCCACGGTTCAAGAGTCAACACCAGAAAGACCTTCGCCTCGCGATCTGTGAAGAGCTTTTGGGTGGCGCAAATGAGAACGAGATGTTCCTTAAGACGATAATAACTAATGATGAGTCATGCGTCTACGGTTGTGCTGTTGAGACCGAGGTTCAGTCTTCACAGTGGGTCTCCATGACCAAAAAAGCTCGTAAGGGCAGGTCAAATGTCAAAGCCATGCTGATAGTTTTCTTTCACTTTGAAGGAGTAGTTCATCACAAATTCATGCCACAGGGGCAAACTGTTAATCGATGGTAGTATCGGGACGTATTGCGACGCCTGCGAGAAAATGTGAGAAGGAAACGGCTGAAATGTGACGAGACAAGTCATGGCTCTTGGGTCACGACAACGCACCCAGACATTCATCCCTGTTGGTGCGTGAATACTGCACAAAAAACGAAATCACTGTGCTGCCCCATTCCTCCGTACTCTCCAGATCTGGCCCCTGCGGACTTTTTTTTCATTTCCGAAGTTGAAAATTCCGTTGAAAGGACGAAGATTTGTAACGATAGACGAATTAAAGGAAGTTTGCAGATGGCGCTTCGCGCGAGACAGTGAAAGGCGTACCAAGACTGCTTCCGGAAGTTGAAACGGCGTTGGGAGAGCGGAGGATCAATAGTGAAGGACAGTATTTCGAGGAACCCCATGGACAATAAGTAAAAGATAAGCGTAGAAAAACTAATGTGGACAAAGTTCCGGAATTTTTTGAACAGACCTCGCATTTCCTTTAAACCTTCTTTTTTTTTAGCTTTTTAACTCGGTTCATAATATTTCCGATAAGCACGGTCGCTGGGCAGAAGCTGTTACTGTGGTTGCATTAAATGTCACAGAGTACGCTACAGACTGAAACCTGCTGAGAGGAAATTGCAATCGTCATTTCATAAGCCACCGGCTTGTTTCTGCTCATGATGACGTGAAAGACTGGATCAACTTGGTTTAACTCTTGTTATTAGTAAGACTGGCTAATGTGTATATTGGCCCTTTTGGTAAAAAAAGAGACAAGGGAGACAAATAACCACAATCACAAAAACATAATTACGACAATGCAGATTAATAATGCAGGGGGTTGAGGAAGCCTGGAAGTCTGGAACGAAACTTTCGAACCCGGTCACAAATCAGCCCCATCTTTGCAAGAATCGTCGTACATTCGGCATCAACGCCGAGTCACTATCATATTGTTAGTGGTAATGCTCGAGGAGCTGACGTTCTTTGAGTGATTTTGAGTCATTTCCGTTACACGCGACCGTTGGTGTGGAAGTGCTTATCGTCTGTGGCCGCTTGATAGGGGCCTATTACATAGACCCTCCTGCCCTGCCGCGCACACTGCGATAAAGGCTAACTATCGGGCGGCGTTTCTGCCATACAGTGTAGAAAGCAACTCGGTTAGCAGCCTAGAAGCACTGGATTACTGGTCGAGCGGGATTGTCTATCGTCCCATATTATAACGGATTTCCCATGTTTGAAGGTTAAAAAAATTATCTCGTACGCACCTTGTATGGGACACTACAATCCAGTACTTAATATTTTCTCTCGCATTTATATTATTTGTGTACATCATTTATCGAAATTACATCCCCCGTAGGTCGCTGACCAGTATATTAAAGCATAAATTTGTCTTATAAAGCGTTTGTCGGAGTCAGGGAAAGGTACATCACATTACGTGTGTGTGTCAGACAATGCATTTACACGGATTGGATGCATGCTTGCACATAAATGGAGATGCTAGCCAAACCTACAGGTAACGTTGTTGTATTTGTCCACGAACGACACCTGTGCAATATCCATAATAAGCTGCAAGTGTCGTTCGTGATCAGAACAGTATTCTGTGTAGTTCTGAGTGCCTTATGTCTGAGCTGAGTGTGTTCGAACGTTGGCAGATTGTCGGTCCGCGTATGGTGGGTGATCCCGTAACCAAGGGAGCCGAAATGTTTGGTGTTTCAAGAAGCACCGTATCGAAGTTTTTTTACCTCATACAGGGAAAGGGGAAGAAATATCATTCACTAAGTTACAACGCAGAAAAAAATGTGTGTTGAGCTATTGTGACAGACACTCATCGAAGAGGATTGCGGCGAAAAATACGAGGACAACAGCTGCAAAGTCACTGCAGAACTGAAGGTCGCACTCGCGAACCCTGTCAACGTCAAAACAACACGAAGGGAGCTCCAGAAGGTGGTAACTGCAGGGCGAGCTAGAATTCCAAACCTAATATCAGTGATGCAACTGCACGTAACAGGAAAACGTGGTGCCGAAGCCATAGAACCTGGACTATGTAGCAAGGGCGCCCGTGCGGTAGTTTGTTGGGGAGAGGGGATGGATAGACCTGTGGTATGACGTATTTTTTAATATTTTGGAAGACTACTTCTAGGTAGCTATAAAAAAGTTCCAGTTCCGATCCTGTTAAAAACCTATGAAATACCGATTTTTAAATTACATTCCTAGAAGAAAGAAACCTGTGTAGACTTTTTTTTTCTTCCTCCACAGCTATGATAGAGGGGGGACGGCTCCTCTTTGGCAACCGGTATGGGTGGCCTTGCTGAGGAGCGATGCAAGAAATCATTAGGTCGGATGAGTCTTGTTTCATACTGTTTCCAAAATCTACTTTACATCTCGAGAATGAGAAGTGGCAGGGGTTTGTTGATGATATCGGCAGCCATATCGTCGTATTTGGGGTACTCTGCAAGTTTTCAATATTTCCAAGGATTAGGTGACCATTTTGACTGATCAGGCCCATCCCATGGTACAATTTTCGTTTCCCAGCGGTGATACTCTGTTCAAAGACGACAGGGGCCCCTATTCACACAGCACACGTCGTTCAGAACTGGTTTTGTGAACACAAAAATGAATTGTCACTCTCCCCTGGCCATCGCAGCCACTACATTTCAATATTAAGGAGTCTTGTTGTTTCCTTTGGAGAGAAGGATGCGAGATCGCTATTAACCCCCATAATCGTTTGCTGAAATTGCAAATTTTGCAGGAAGAATGGTATAAGATTCCCCAGAAAACCACAAATTCTGAGACGACTGGACACAGTTCTGAATGCCAACGATTTTCCTACAACATATTAGGCATATTAATGTGTTGTGTTATTGATGTTTCGGTGTTTCCATATTTTTGTACACCCCCTGTAAATTTGGAATTGCCTTATTGAAACTGTAGACTTTATTATGTATAAAACTAATTTAAATAATACAGTCTGTACATGATGAAATAATACTTAGAAACTTCTAAATTTGCGACAACAATGAAGGACGCTTTACTTACACGAGCCAATACTAACTGATGCTCCGAACCAACAGCAATTACGCGTAGGCAATATGTTCACGTTAGTCGTCAGAAGCCAACATTTGACATTAGTTGTTTGTTGTACGAATACGATTAACACTGAGGTACAAATGTCTAACTTGCCTTCCAATCAACTTGCACGGTTGTTTATGTTTATTTAGAAAGATGGGAAAATTAAAACAGAATTTTACACTAGATTAATTAATGGAAAATATCCTGGTTACTACACTGTACATCTTATTTCGTTATTAAATTAACTGCTGATCGGGGTAAAAATTTGGAATTATTATTTGTGTCCTTTACTGGGGTGTCGTAGAAGTTGACAAAGCTGGGTCGAGTGTTCCAATGGGTTAAGCAAATGGTCCTTAGCTCAAAGCTGCTAATTCCTATGGAGGGCAATTCGCTTTGTTCATAATCGTTTTACCGCCACGGTCGCAGGATCGAATCCTGCCTCGGGAATGGGTGTGTGTGATGTCCTTAGGTTAGTTAGGTTTAAGTAGTTCTAAGTTCTAGGGGACTGATGACCTCAGATGATAAGTCCCATAGTGCTCAGACCCATTTAGACCATAATCGTTTTAGAAAGAATCGACGTCGCTTGCAAGGTAATGTCCTTGTCAGAAAACTTGAACAATGCGTACATATATTCTCACTGTCTGATTCAGTTATCACCTGATTTAAATGGAACCTCATCAAGGTACACGCAACATTGGTCAAATTGGCGTGAAGTGCATTATTCGAGCAACCTATGCTGACACACGGCACCGTAGCTGATACGGGCGACTGTAAACGGGAAATACCTTTATGGTCGCTCCCATCAGTGAATACGCCGAGCGTCAACTTGGATTGTGCGAATAGCACTCAGCTGTGCAGAACTTAAGGACGAAAATAAGTTTTGAATGATGTGTCACTGCCACGTAACGTGGCTCGATGAAACCTGGACCATGCATGGGAAGAACTGCTACAGTATAGCACCATAGGTAACTCAAAGAAATACGCAATGTGAAGGACAAAAATGACACTTTTATTCAAAGAGAATAATTACACTGAAATCACCACGATACATGATGGTCCCCTGGACAATACGAAAGGCGGGCCACGGTTTTTAATAGGGTGTGTGGTCACCTCGAACAGCAGTGTACGCTCTGCAACGTGGCGCCATGCTGGTGACAAGGTTAATCTGGAGTTCTTGTGTTATGGCGTTCCATTTCCTCCACCAGTGCTGCTGACAGCTGCTGGATGATCGTTCGCGCGTGTGGACGGGCTGCAACACGCCTCCCTCCCATATCCCACTCGTGCTCGACGCTCTTTAATTCAGGGGGAACGGCAGACCAGTCCATTCGCCGTATATCATCTCATACCAAGGGTCCCCTCACCTTTGCTGTTTGATGCGATCGCGCATTACCATAAATATAAATTAAGCCAGAGCCCAATGTGAAAGAGAACAGTGTGAAAATAACGTTGGTGTCCAAAGATTTGGAGGTCAGTACACCCACGCAACATTATACCTCCCAATACCTTAACATGTGGACCACAAAAACGATCATCTTGGACAATGTTCTTGGATGCATTGCGTGTTCTCAACTCTCACCATTGCTCCATATGTCGGACCATTATGGAATACAGGGAGCAACTCACGATTGGTTGACCTGCAAGATTCCGGGTTCTGTCAATTGCAACCATGACTTTAATAGAACGGCAAAGGTAATGTAAATCGGAACACTGGGAGGAGTTGTAGTATAAATGACAATTGATTTGTTGTTTATTAATATCAGATGACAAATGATGCTAAAGAAACGCCACACAAACATTTTATCTGACAATCGCTTTCAATAATATGCGGTCTATCGTTAACAAAGGATCAGCTGGGGATCAACGCACCACACTAAGCAGAACTAATCGCTTTATCTGACTTCATAAATGTGAATCTGTGGTATGGCCCAAAAGCTATGCTACTATCAAGTATTTATACTCTACTATTTCACAAAGAAAAGTATTGTTCCAAAGACCAGGGTGCTGAGAAGCATATATTGGAGCCCCACGCTGTAGCAGCGAATACTTAATCCTCCCGCCACAGCACGACGTACTCTCCATGTGCAGCCGCGGACATCGGCAATCTGTTATTAAAGGCGCGCTCCCGAAAATATGCAAGTATGCGGTCTCGCGTTCGGCTGATGCGGAGCACAGATACTTCGCTATGAGCCTCCGAAACCCTAGTGGATTCCAGTGTGTAGGTGGACCCGTTTGTTGGTTTGCCAAACCAATTCGACACCGTGACACGATTATGCATGATGGAATATATCAAACGTTTAGACATTAGACTCAAATAAGTACACCCACACATAACTCATTGTGTGTGTGATGCAAGAAGCAGTACCTCTCATGGTTCAGATGGTGACAGGCACACCAGCAAAGGAGAAAAGTCTCACCATCTAGGTAAAGACTTGCCGTTCTTTACTAGAGGAGAGCCAGTACAAGAGTGCACTTCTCTTTCTGGACAGTTTTACTCTGCAGCTCGGTAGCATAGCACATTTGCATGCTTATACTACACCCACCTTAGCAGAAGCCAATCACGAGCTGGGGCTCAGCATTCGAAGCTGGGAGACTACCCCCTGCTCTGCATACACAGATTTGACCAACGAGAGACTTTAAAAATTAATTGGGAGAAAAATTGGAAAGATTCAGCTTCACGCCCTCTTTCCCACATGTTTATGGCATGTCTTTGCTAAAAGCATGACTTGGACGGAACCACAGCCCCCCATAAGAAGATCGTTATCTCCTCTGCTGCATCCATTTCGAACTTTTTAAAGAATGGCCATAAACTTGTTAAAAGCCTCGTGCCTTCACAAATATGTTTTGTAGCAGAGTCTGGACACCTGGGCGCCACTACCCTGTCCCACAGAATTCGCAAAAACTCTCAGCTGTCAGATCCGCTCTCTACCTAACGATTGCCCATACTCTGCTTTATTGCCGGCCATCAGGTTGTACAATGCGCCGGTCAAAGCTGCAATGGCTGCTCGGCCCTAGTCAGCCCACCTGGACACGGCCGCCGACCGACCGGCGCCACCCAATGTGTCTGCACAATGAGACCGGGAGACTTGGCTGTGGGCAAACGCTTTCACCCACGTTCTGCAGAAAAAAGCTCCCCTCGGCTCTCAGCCGCTGTACGCTTTCAGCGCTGTCAGTTAACTCGGTACCCACTACCTTCGAACAAAGGTAAAGCCTTACTGCTCTGCCTTCACTAGAGCATACAAGCAAGAGCATTAACTGTTGCCATCCATTTCATCTTATAAATGAAGTCAAATCACATCAACTGTAGCAACCAAGTAATAAAGATCACCTTCCCTACAAACATTAAGCAGCATGGCACCGTATCAAACATGAGAGTGCCCTGCAATCTCTCACAACCTCCTCGTTCCTCTCAAATTTATTCTTGGGGAGTGACACACTATAAGATGGTTAGTGTGACATGGAACAAAATAAATTGACACTTTAATTGGGTCATTATCAAAGAAATAAACATAAATCAATCTTTGTTCACCATAAACCCCAGCACAATGCTTCATGCCTACAAAATTAAAGTGAGTAACAAATGCAATGGGCAACCCATCAGGTCATATTCTTGTATACCCTGACTTTGATGATAATTACTAAATGATTACAGGGTCATGCAGACATTTATCTACTCATTCATCCTGAAATTGCAACCAGAGAAGGTTATTTCCCTAACCAGAATATAATATTGTTGTCTTGGGGATTCTCTCCCCGATAGAAAATTACTACCCCTGCTCAATTACACACATGGCTGCATTCATTCTTTGGCAGAACATCGATCACAAACGTTCTCACATTCACGCAATATAAAAAACTCATAGTGTTCTTGTGGGATGTGTCATTTGTCCAGCTTATTTCTTTAACATGTGTCAATCTGTTCCTTTAGTACAAAGATGTTTGTGTCAACACAACAAAACATAATATAAGGGGCATAAAGCAAGTGAATCTTTACACAAAAATAAAAAATGATTCATGAGTTCATTAAGAAAAAATAAAACTTGGTAAGAAAACACAGAAAATACATGTAATCTACACTACTGGCCATTAAAATTGCTACACCAAGAAGAAATGTAGATGATAAACCGGTATTCATTGGACAAATATATAATACTAGAATTGACATGTGATTACATTTTCACGCAATTTGGGTGCACAGATCCTGAGAAATCAGTACCACGTACAACCACCTCTGGCCGTAATAGCGGCCTTGATACGCCTGGGCATTGAGTCAAACAGAGCTTGGATGGCGTGTACAGGTACAGCTGCTCATGCAGCTTCAACACGATACCACAGTTCATCAAGAGTAGTGACTGGCGTATTGTGACGAGCCAGTTGCTCGGCCACCATTGACCAGACGTTTTCAGTTGCTGAGAGATCTGGAGAATGTGCTGGCCAGGGCAGCAGTCGAACATTTCCTGTATCCAGAAAGGCCTGTGCAGGACCTGCAACATGCGGTCGTGCATTATCCTGCTGAAATGTAGGGTTTCGCAGGGATCGAATGAAGGATAGAGCCACGGGTCGTAACGTCCACTGTTCAAAGTGCCGACAATGCGAACAAGAGGTGACCAAGACGTGTAACTAATGGCACACCATACCATCACACAGGGTGATACGCCAGTATCGTGGCGTGCACACGGGGGTTTTTTAGGTTAGAGGGACCCCCACTTGGGCGAAACGATAAAATACCTGACGGCTTACCAGAGAGGACATTATCATCGTTGATAAAGAACGTCCGTCCTCAGAGACCAAAAACAGGAAAAGTTAACGTAATATTGGTAAACTGCAGGAGTATCCAGGGCAAGGTTCCTGAATTAGTATCTCTTATTGAAGGAAATAGTGCGCATATAGTATTAGGAACGGAAAGTTGGTTAAAACCGGAAGTGAACAGTAACGAAATCCTAGACACAGAATGGAATATATACCGCAAGGATAGGATAAACGCCAATGGTGGAGGAGTATTTATAGCAGTAAAGAATTCAATAATATCCAGTGAAGTTATTAGCGAATGCGAATGTGAAATAATCTGGGTTAAGTTTAGTATCAAAGGTGGGTCAGATATGATAGTCGGATGCTTCTATAGACCACCTGCATCAGCAACCGTAGTAGTTGAGCGCCTCAGAGAGAACCTGCAGAACGTCGTGAAGAAGTTTCGTGATCATACTATTGTAATAGGGGGAGACTTCAATCTACCAGGTATAGAATGGGATAGTCACACAATCAGAACTGGAGCCAGGGACAGAGACTCTTGTGACATTATCCTGACTGCCTTGTCCGAGAATTACTTCGAGCAGATAGTTAGAGAACCAACTCGTGAAGCTAACGTTTTAGACCTCATAGCAACAAATAGACCGGAACTTTTCGACTCCGTGAATGTAGAAGATCATAAGTCAGTGGTTGCATCAATGACTACAAGTGTAATAAGAAATGCCAAGAAAGGAAGGAAAATATATTTGCTTAACAAGAGTGATAGGGCACAAATCGCAGAATATCTGAGTGACCACCATCAAACGTTCATTTCTGAGGAAGAGGATGTGGAACAAAAATGGAAAAAATTCAGAAACATCGTCCAGTACGCCTTAGATAAGTTCGTACCGACTAAGGTCCAAAGCGAGGGGAAAGATCCACCGTGGTATAACAATCATGTACAAAAGGTACTACGGAAACAAAGAAAGCTTCATCATAGGTTTAAGAGTAGTCGAATCATAGCTGATAAGGAAAAGCTGAACGAAGCGAAAAAGAGCGTAAAGAGAGCAATGAGAGAAGCATTCAACGAATTGGAACATAAAACATTGGCAAACAATCTAAACAAGAACCCTAAAAAGTTTTGGTCATATGTAAAATCGGTAAGCGGATCTAAATCCCCTATTCAGTCACTCGTTGACCACGATGGCACCGAAACAGAGGACGACCGAAGAAAGGCAGAAATACTGAATTCAGTGTTCCGAAACTGTTTCACTGCGGAAAATCGTAACACGGTCCCTGACTTCAGCCGTCGCACGGACGCCAAAATGGAAAATATTGAAATAAACGATATCGGAATTGAAAAACAACTGCTATCACTTAGTAGCGGAAAAGCATCCGGACCAGACGAGATACCCTTAAGATTCTACAGTGATTATGCTAAAGAACTTGCCCCCTTTCTATCAGCAATTTATCGTAGATCGCTGGAAGAACGTAAAGTACCTAGCGACTGGAAGAAAGCGCAGGTCGTTCCCATTTTCAAGAAGGGTCATAAATCAGATGCGAATAATTATAGGCCTATTTCGCTTACGTCAATCTGTTGTAGAATAATGGAACATGTTTTGTGTTCTCATATTATGACGTTCTTAGATAATACAAATCTCCTTCATCATAACCAACATGGATTCCGCAAACAGAGATCATGTGAAACTCAGCTCGCCCTATTTGCCCAAGAAATTCACAGTGCCGTAGACACTGGCGAGCAGATTGATGCCGTATTCCTGGACTTCAGGAAGGCATTTGATACGGTTCCGCACTTACGTTTAGTGGAAAAAATACGAGCTTACGGAATATCGGACCAGGTTTGTGATTGGATTCAGGATTTCCTAGAAGAAAGAACACAACATGTCATTCTTAACGGTTCAAAATCTGCAGATGTAGAGGTAATTTCGGGAGTACCGCAGGGAAGCGTGATAGGACCTTTATTGTTTACAATATACATAAATGACTTAGTTGACAACATCGGTAGCTCCGTGAGGCTATTTGCAGATGACACGGTTGTCTACAAGAAAGTAGCAACATCAGAAGACTCGTACGTACTCCAGGAGGACCTGCAGAGGATTAATGCATGGTGCGACAGCTGGCAGCTTTCCCTAAACGTAGATAAATGTAATATAATGCGCATACATAGGGGCAGAAATCCATTCCAGTACGATTATGCCATAGGTGGTAAATCATTGGAAGCGGTAACGACCGTAAAATACTTAGGAGTTACTATCCGGAGCGATCTGAAGTGGAATGATCACATAAAACAAATAGTGGGAAAAGCAGGCGCCAGGTTGAGATTCATAGGAAGAATTCTAAGAAAATGTGACTCATCGACGAAAGAAGTAGCTTACAAAACGCTTGTTCGTCCGATTCTTGAGTATTGCTCATCAGTATGGGACCCTTACCAGGTTGGATTAATAGAAGAGATAGACATGATCCAGCGAAAAGCAGCGCGATTCGTCATGGGGACATTTAGTCAGCGCGAGAGCGTTACGGAGATGCTGAACAAGCTCCAGTGGCGGACACTTCAAGAAAGGCGTTACGCAATACGGAGAGGTTTATTATCGAAATTACGAGAGAGCACATTCCGGGAAGAGATGGGCAACATATTACTACCGCCCACATATATCTCGCGTAATGATCACAACGAAAAGATCCGAGAAATTAGAGCAAATACGGAGACTTACAAGCAGTCGTTCTTCCCACGCACAATTCGTGAATGGAACAGGGAAGGGGAGATCAGATAGTGGTACAATAAGTACCCTCCGCCACACACCGTAAGGTGGCTCGCGGAGTATAGATGTAGATGTATGGCGATGACTAATACACGCTTTCAATGTGCGTTCACCACGATGTTGCCAAACCACAGAAGTGACTATCATGATGATGTAAACAGAACCTAGATTCATCCGAAAAAATGACGTTTTGCCATTCGTGCACCCAGGTTCGTCACTGAATACACCATCGCAGGAGCTCCTGTCTGTGATGCAGCGTCAAGGGTAATCGCAGCCACGTACTCCGAGCTGATAGTTCATGGTGCTGCAAATGTCGTCGAACTGTTCGTGCAGATGGTTGTTGTCTTGCAAACGTCCCCATCTGTTGACTCAGGGATCGATACGTGGCTGCACGATCGGTTGCAGATAAGACACCTGTCATCTAAACTGCTAGTGATACGAGGCCGTTGGGATCCAGCACGGCATTCCGTATTACCCTCCTGAACCCACCGATTCCACATTCTGCTAACAGTCATTGGATCTCGACCAACGCGAGCACCAATGTCGTAATACGATAAACCGCAATCGTGATAGGCTACAAACCAACCTTCATCAAAGTCGGAAACGTGATGGTATGCATTTCTCCTCCTTACGCGTGGCATCAGAGCAACGTTTCATCAGGCAACGCCGATCAACTGCTGTTTGTGTATGAGAAATCGGTTGAAAACTTTCCTCATGTCAGCATGTCGTAGGTGTCGCCACCGGCGCCAACCCTGTGTGAATGCTCTGAAAAGCTAATCATTTGCATATGACAGCATCTTCTTCCTGCTGATTAAATTTCGCGTCTGTAGCACGTCATTTTCGTGTTGTAGCAATTTTAATGGCCAGTAGTGCAGTAAAATCAAAACAGCAAGGCACATATAAAACAAATTAATGAAAAACAACAAATATCTTCTACAGCTCCCTTTTCAAAGGTCTTTAGGGAGTCAAATTTTTTAAATTTACAATAAAAAAAGAATGGTTCAAATGTCTCTGAGCACTATGGGACTTAACATCTGTGGTCATCAGTCCCCTAGAACTTAGAACTACTTAAACCCAACTAACCTAAGGACATCACACACATCCATGCCCAAGGCAGGATTCGAACCTGCGACCATAGCAGTCGCGCGGTTCCGACTTAGCGCCTAGAACCGCGAGACCACCGCGGTCGGCTTAAATTTACAATTGTCACACGAATAAACACAGCACTACACATGTCATGTAACAGGTTGGATGTGGCAGCTATGGGGGATGAGTTTGCCAAGATGGATTACCCCATTTACTCGGCATGTTCGGTACAGGCAGCAGCCTCAGTGTGGCAGGACGTCCTCCTTGTCTGTGGGCAGCAATCAGTGGCGTCTCAATTACTGACCGTCTTCGAAGACGTAGTAGTCGACAACGCGTTGTCGTCGTCGAAAATATTCATGAGCCAAGCAGCATATGGACACAGGTCTGAGGTGAATCACCACATGCCATCGTCGTCAGCACTCCGCAGCTCCGCCCCTTTGGCCGCGCAGGCCCTTTCATTCAGTGGTTGGTCCCATGGGACCTTGGAAGCCGGAAACGGCGGCGAAAGTAGCCATGTGCCGTCAGGCCACCAGCCCTTTGTTGACAGTTCATCGGTCATCCGCACCTGCCTCCATTCATGCAGCCCGATGATGTCATGTCAACCAGCTGCCCTGCTGCCGCTATGTGGGTCACTGCCTGCAGCCAACTGCGCCCCCCCCCCCCCCCCGCCCACCCACCCCGTGGCTCACAGGTCTGTCGGACAACCTTGACTGCGCCACTTCTCTTGGTGCCCCATCTCCCCCAGCTGCTATGGCTGCGCCGTTGTCAGCGTCTTCTCCAACTGCCTGAAACGTCGCCATCCACTCAGTTCCCATAGTCTTCACAACGCTTAAATGTGGGCTTAGTGCCATTTTTTTTTACAAATTTGTTCACAGGGTAAATACAGAGAGAATTATAACGAAATTGTAAGGGTTGCTTTACATGATTACTCCAAGAAAAATAAAAGAAATAAAATGGTTTACAGAGCTCTTTTGACAAAAAAATAAAATCTGATTCTATTCTACAATTATTCTTTGATTGAGTTACAGCAATAATTTTAAATTATTAATTTTCTGTGTCTAAATCTTTATAATCTTGTGAAGTCATAATGTTGTAATATATGATAATGTGGTATTAATTTCCCACAACCTTTCATCTAATTCAAAATACTAAGCCGGCTTATACTACACATTCAGTTCCGTCTCTCTCGCACCATCTAAGTCTACTACTTACTCATGCAACGCAACTACTATAAAAGATATACGAACAACTGGTTACTTAGTTGTTATGGTGACACTAACGCTGGTGTGTGGCGTGAATCTCAATGAGTGCCGACGTCAACAGTCTGCTCTTTGTGCTATGTAGGCAAAATAATTCTGCTGCAAAATTCTCTTTTTGCTGAAACTGACACAAAAATTTCTCAGATTAGTGTAAAAATTTTCCACTTCAGCTGCTGAACCAAACGTAAAAGAAGCACAAAGTATTATCGACATTTGACTGCAAAGCTACATTTCTTCCGTTCTTCTCTTTCTCATAAATTGATGGTGTGCCTCGCTCACTCTGCAAAAATATGCCAAAGTAACTCGCACATTCTGTGCTCACGCCACATAGTACAAACTATCGCCCAAGATCTATCATTCAGACGTTTGCGAACTACTCACGAAAGCCAATATGAATATCATCGCACAATAGTGTGGAAAACCACATGCGAAAACCACAAGCGAATAACCGCAGTAAACAACAATCGCATAAGACGCGATAGCTCATCTGTGTAACCACACTCGAATAAAGTATCCCATTCGCGAGAAACATTGTACCAAAGGCCACATCTAAGACGAAAAACACACCACAAATACATCGCGCCACTGGCAATAACAATAATCAGCCCACAGCGAAAACACACTGCACTGGGCAATGGTCACAAACCTCGGCGAAACGCACTAGCAAGTCAACATGCCTCTCGCGTGGACAGTACACGACCATCCTGCACAATACGTCCATGGGTCTCGCAATCTGACCTCAACGACGCCCTCTCACACACTATGCTACGAACTGTATACCGAATCGTACAAGGGCGTTTACTGCAATGCACACAAACTAAACAGAAGAAATTTGATTGTAGCTTAACTCCAAGATGTTACGCGAAGAATACCGTTCCCAATACTCGTTCACTTGTTTCGGACTCGAAGACACAAAATTCTATCATTGTTGTGACACCTGATTCTGTCGTTCCGTGCAAACCGGAAAAGTGCTGTGAGAACATATTAATTCACGCGAAATGGGACTCAAATAAACAACGAAGTTTCCGTCGTGAAATCGGCACATTTCTACTATCAACAATTGTAATTAGTCAGTTCTGGGATGACCCTCTGTACATTTATAAACTTGATACATGTGACGAAGGAATACTTCTACAGTGAAATTCTATCAATGCCTTACTCTTACAACTAGCAATAATGGGAGAAGTATCTATGCTAATTACCTTAGTGAATCACAAAAAAATCTAAAGGAATGATTGTGGTTTCTGACACTATTATAACTAAACAAAACTTATGCTACTATGCTTATGTTCGGCTGTCACCGACCATTAAACTATCTGTGGCTTGCTCAGAATAGGAAATTTCCACCATATGTCCCCCCTACTATTTTCTTCTCTTCTACTTCTTCTTGCTGTAACTGCTGCTATCGTAACCTCCAACTTTATTCAATGAAGGGTTTAACGTGCGATATGTGATGCACTGCTGGCGATCGTCCAGATCTCAGAAACTCCAGCTCATATGCGTTCTCGTGCGCAACACGACGTATCCGAAGCAGTCCATTATACACGTTGAAGAACTTCTGGCACTGTTTCTCCTGTTTGTTGGAGAGCCTAAACGATTTGACGAGAATATTCTGTCCTTCTCGCTCCTTCCTTCTCTTTTCAGCTTCCTGGATCCTTTGCAGCGCCGTCCCGATTATCTCTCGGTGCGGAATCTGTTTTCGCAGGGGAAATTCCGCTAGCTCCCGTACTTCCTCTGTTCTGCAACACAGTTATCGGTACCAAGAGAGTTGAGTCATGTGGACGTTCATTCACGACATTTTGGAAATCCTGCAGCATCGCGTCCGATGTGCAGTCTTGTCGATGACAGTAGGATATGACACAGATTCCCCAGGTTCTTCATCCATCGTACGGCGGGGTTTGAACTCGGGTGATGTCCCGATATGTAAATGGGTGTCATCCTACACACACCAAAAAAAGTTTTGCATCACCCTGGTTCCCAGAACTCGTGAAGATAGACGTTGACTGTGGATATTGTATCACAGACACAGTCCGTTTGACTGTTCAGAGATTTCACTAAACCTGCCCAAAGATGTAAGCAACCATGCGTGAGCAGCGCCTATTAGACGGAGGGGGACCGACAGCTGATCAGTTCCAGTCACTCCACCAGGAAGGAGGTACATGGCTTGTGTTGTCTGTAGTTCAACCATGCCTAGACGGTCAATACCGCGGTTCGATCGCGTCCGTATTGTTACTTTGTGCCAGGAAGGGCTCTCAACAGGGGAAGTGTCCAGGCGTCTCGGAGTGAACCAAAGCAATGTTGTTTGGACTTGGAGGAGATACAGAGAGACAGGAACTGTCGATGACATGCCTCGCCCAGGCCACCCAAGGGCTACTACTGCAGTGGGTGACCGCTACCTACGGATTATGGCTAGGAGGAACCCTGACAGCAACGCTACCATGTTCAATAATGCTTTTCATGCAGCCATAGGATGCCATGTTACAACTCAAAATGTGCGCAATAGGCTGCATGATCTGCAATTTCACTTCCACTGTCCATGGCGAGGTCCATCTTTGCAACCACGACACCATGCAGCATGGTACAGATGGGTCCAACAACATGCCAAATGGACCGCACAGGACTGGCATCACGTTCTCTTCACCGATGAGTGTCACATATGGCTTCAACCAGACAATCGTCGGAGACGTGTTTAGAGGCAAACCGGCCAGGCTGAACGCCTTAGACACACTGTCCAGCGAGTGCAGCAAGGTGGAAGTTCCCTGCTGCTTTGGGGTGGCATTATGTGGGACCGACGTACCCCACTGGTGGTGATGGAAGGCGCCGTAGTGGCTGTACGATACGTGAAAGCCATCCTCTGGCCGATAGTGCACGATATCGGCACCGTATTGGCGAGGAATTCGTCTTCATGGACGACAATTCACGCCCCCATCGTGCACATCTTTGGAACGACTTCCTTCAGGATAACGACATCGCTCGACTAGAGTGGTCAGAATGTTCTACAGACATGAACCCTATCGAATATGCCTGGGATGGATTGAAAAGGGCTCTTTATGGACGATGTGGCCCACCAACCACTCTGAGGGATCTACGCCGAATCACCGTTGAGGAGTGGGGCAATCTGGACCAACAGTGCCTTGATGAACCTGTGAATAGTATGCCACTACGAATTCAGGCATGCATCAATGCAAGAGGACGTGCTACTGGGTATGAGAGGTACCGGTGTGTACAGCAATCTGGATCCCCACCTCTGAAGGTCTCACTGTATGGTGGTACAACATGCAATCTGTGGTTTTCATTAGCAATAAAAAGGGCGGAAATGATGTTTATGTTGATCTGTATTCCAATTTTCTGTACAGCACCTCGGAACCGAGGTGCTGCAAAAGTTTTTTTGATACGTGTATTTCTCACCAGATTGTCGTTCCATCGTTTTGACCTGAATTGAGCCCTGTTATCTGTAATAATTTTGTCCATCCTGCCTACTCGTACTTGCGCTAGGACGTTTTCCGTTAATGCTTTGCAAACAGTGACTGCCGTGGCTCGTCGTAACTGAGTAAATGTAGCAAACTTCGATGTTAATTCAACGACTACTAACATGTATTGGAAACCACGCCGAATGACCAGGAATGGTCCCATGAAGTCCGCGGCCGCCATGTGTCACAGTTTGTTTGGAACGATTGGTTGGAGTGGTGCCTTCGTTGTCTGGCTGTCTGGTTTTGCCTTCTGACAGACCTTGCATATGGATAGAACCTTCATTATGCGCCTTTCCATTTGTTTAAAATGACACAGATCTTAAATTTAAGGAAGCATTTCCGTGGTTCGAAGTGACAACAACTTAAGTGGGTGTTCCAGATTAACTTATTAACTAACTCCTCTGATATACAAAGGTTCCATATCGTGCTGGTTGCGTTTCGTTGGTGGAATAAGATCCCATTCCTTACAAGGTAGAACATTCGTAGTTCGATTTTCGTAGGCGGTTCTTCCAACGTTCTTACAACTGCTTCAACTCCGGATCTTTATCCAGCTCTCTTCTTATATCCCGTAATGATGGAGTCATGAAGTTCTCGAAAGCAACTCCCCAGAGATAGAATAGACTAACGTGACTATCCTCTGCATCTTCTCCTTTTGCATCTGGTCTCCCAACCAGCGAACGTGAAAGTGCATCTGCAATTATGTTTGTTTTTCTGGGGACATGTGTGATGCTGAAGTCAAATTACTGGAGGGATAAAACCTACTGTGTCACTCTATTGTGTCCCAATTTTGCCGACAGAAAAAGTTCCAAAGCTCTGTGGTCTATATAGACATGGGTCTTGTGTCAGAGCAGGAAATCTTTGAATTTTTTGAAAGCCGACACGAAGGCTAATGCCTCCAACTCAGTTACTGAGTAATTGCTTTCCCAATTTGTAAGGACCTGGCTCCCAAATGCTATGGTCTTGTTTACTAATGTGCCCTCTCCCATTATTTGTTGGAATATTACTACACCAAGACCTGTTTTCGCTGCATCAGTCCACATGCAAAAATCCGCTGTTAAGTCTGAGTGAGCTATGATAGATGCCTCCAGAAGGGCCTGTTTAAGCGAATTGAATTCATGACCTGCTGCCTCGTCCCATATCCATGGTGTCTTCTTTCCTGTTAAGTCTTGGTGCGCCATTCTCCTTTGTTCTGATAAACTTCTTACAAAAATTTACAACTCCCAGGAACCCTCTTAGGTCCTTCCTGGTCTGTGGTCTCGTGAATTGGGCTATTGCTTCGAGTTTTTCCGGATTAGGTGCAATACCTTCTGCCGAAATCACATGCCCAAAAAAATCCACATTCGTCGTTCCGAAGCAAGATTTTTCCAAATTAATTGTGACACCATGTTGCCTTAGTGTTCCTAGCAGTTCGCCAAGGACCTTGCTGTGTTCATTCCAATTGGACTTTGTGATGAGGATATCATCAATGTAGCACGTGATGTTCTTTATCTTTTCTCTCAAAATTCCATTCAGCCCCCTAATGAATGCTGCAGACGATATATAGAGGTCAAAGGGCAACCGCCGGAACTGATAGCAGTATCCTTCAACTAGGACAGCCATGTATTTATGCCACGAAAAGTGTAATTCTGTTTGCCAGAAACTTGAACGGAGATCAATGGATGAAAACACTTTGACACCATGAAATCTTTGCAAGATATCTTCCAGCTTCTCTGGACGGTCTGTTTCTGGCAAGATTATCATGTTGATTTGCCTCGAATCAAGCACCAGATGTATCGACCTATCCTTCTTTTCAGCTACCCAAAATGGGTTATAATATGTGGACACACAGGTTTCAATGATCCCTTCTTGCAACATCCTCCAGACTTCTCTCTGGACTTTCTCTTTGTATGCAATGGGAATGGGATAGGACAAAGAACTTCTGATGTTCTTTGACATGGAATGCATAGTGCAAATTATTGATGGCTCCTGTCTTAGGTAGGAACACTTCAATGTTGTGAACTAGCACAGTTTGTAGTTCTTTCCTCTCCTCTTCGGTAATATTGTCAATACCACAAACCCTCTCTTGTATTGCATGACAGATCACGCCTTCGGTGTCCTCTGAGTAATTGTGCCAATCCCTTTCATCTCTCGACACTGATTTCGACTTTCGTAAGTGCCAGTCTTCCGAATCTACTCAGATCTTACGGCATCTCGTCGGGACTTGCGCCCGTATCGCCCGGTCAATAAATCGAAGTGTGATGCTTTTATTCTTATTTAATGTCGCTGTACCGTGTCCTAGATCCAGTACTACATTTTACTCGCTTAGAAAGTTTGTTCTGATAATCAGCTCAGTAGTCAGTTTTTGCACGATTGGGAAGTTTCCCACCAGCAAGTGACCTTGAAAAAGTTCCTCTAGCTTAGTCTGCATGTTCACTTCAGTTACCTTCCCTGCTATTGCTCCTTTTATTCTTAAGCTCTTCACCGATAGTTCCGCCCAGTCTTGCAGTCCCTTACACTGTTTTTAAGTCTCTTCCGCGATGGCCGGAGTCTCACTACCACTATCCAAGATTGCTCTAACTTTCTTTTCTCCTATGGTCCTATGGTTACCATAATGACTGGATGCACGTCATTACGAGTGAACTCCGCTCTTTCTTTCGGCAACGTTTCTTCAAGATCGTCGTATCTAATAACATTGATGAGGCTAGGTTCGAGTTCAGTTGCAGATGCGTTTTGTGCCTCTTCTTCATATTCAACTAGTCACTGACTTTGGTTGCCATTTCCTGGCGCCCTTCGTCCTGGGTTCGGTCCCCGAATCTCGCCTGACCTCCATTTCTGTTTCCTCCGCTGTTCATTTGTGCACATCTTCCATTGTCATTGAAACCGGATCCATAGTTTCGCCATCCATTGTTTTGTGGTCCGTAGGCTTCATTCCTCCTTCCGTTCCAACCTCTGTTGCGTAGTACATAACTATTGCTGTTCCCATTCCAGTCTCTTGATTGTTCCACTTCATTACTCCCGAAATTTCCCGACAGTGTATGGTTTTCGTAAGGCGATCCATTTCGTGTATTTCCATTCCTATTAATCTAACTGTTATGTTGTGGACGCAACATAGGGCCTGCGACGAATCTGCCAGAGTAATCCCTGTTATTCACTGCTCGGGTGTGTACTCTAATTCGTGAAGAACGCTACAGAAAGTACTGAGCTCCACATTACACCTGCCAGCTAATACTTGTTGATATGCTGACGAAAGTTTGGTGTAATAGTGACGTGTGATTTGACCGGTACAGCATGGTACGTCAAGATACTGATTCGTGTCAGTCTTTGCACAAGGAACTTGATTGGGCTTTTGTAGCGTGAACACTCGAAATCTTTGCCAACAGTCATCATGTACTTTATGCACTCTTGCGTCTTCTTGGACCAGTAGATATTTAGGAAGCTGTCCTTAAGCTCCTGGTAACTTCTACACGTCGCTGATATTCCACGCATTTTCTCCGCAACCGACCCTTGCAAGTGCCCGGAAATAGAGTTTAATTTGTATTTTAAAGCCAATTTGTAGGTAAAGAGAGGTCAAATTGCGATATCCAAGTGCGTGGGTAAGTAAAATTAGCCTCATCTCGGAAAATATCGACTTTTCAGACTTGTAAGCAATGTTGAAAATCTAATGGGGTTTCGTCGATGACTTCCGTCCTACGGAAAATATCAGTCCTTTGGATGTCCTCGTTCGACGTCCCCTCATCTGTGCTGCCTCCACGGCAGTAATGTTTATATCACCATGTCCTCTGCTCGCTGCTAACGGTATGCAGTTATCCGTGCCGTCCGAAGGTTTTGTGATCCTGTTACGTTCGCGCTTGGCCGTATTTGAAATTGTTGCCTTAGCGCCTCCTCCAATTTCTTCTCCATACGCGTGTTGACACCTTCCTGTTGAGATCTGAACGAAAGAAGAATCCGAGCCTCTTCAGTCTCACTCACTGGAGTTGCATTTGTCACGTTCGAACCAGTCCGTAATTTGCGCAGCTCAGATTCTAATTTGTCCATGACCGCTGTCGCATGAAGATCCGTGGCTTCACGTATTTTCATGTCGATGCGCTGCTCCGCGTCATTTTTCCGCTTTTCCACGCTTTCGACCTTCGTGTTCAAATTGATCACTGCCTCCCGTGCTTGTTGCTCTGTGCGTTTACTCCTATTCGATGCTTCAGCTGCTACTCATTTTGTGGAAGTTGCTGTCTTGGCGCCCTCTGCTGTCTTATAAGCATCATGTACAATCTTTAAACTTTTAATTGCTTTGGTGTTTACTTTACGTAGGGTTTCCTGTACTGATTTGGTCATGACTTGTGCTCCTCTCGCATGTGGTTTATCTGAGAACCGATATTTTTGCCGGCCGCTGTGGTCGAGCGGTTCTAGGCCCTTCAGTCCGGAACCACGCGGCTGCTACGGTCGCAGGTTCGAATCCTGCCTCGGGCATGGATGTGTGTGATGTCCTTAGGTTAGTTAGGTTCAAATAGTTCTAAGTCTAGGGGACTGATGACCTCAGATATTAAGCCACATAGTGCTTAGAGCCATTCGAACCATTTTTGAACCGATATTTTTGATGTACGTCTTCGTCTCGTTATTATCTCGCACTAACTGATTAACCTCCTCCTCCACTAATTTTAGTTCATCAATTTTCTTCTCCATTCCCAAATCTCGTTATTATCTCCCACTAACTGATTAACCTTCTCCTCCATTCCTTTTAGTCCAGCCTCCACTCCTTTTAGTCCATCAATTTTCTTCTCCACTCCCATTGAAAATGCCACCAGATTGCAGTCCTCTTCTTTTTCTTCAGTATTGTGGTCGACCGAACTCATACTTCATTTCTGCGGTGTTGTTTCCGCATCATTGCGTCCTGATACCTCCCTGTCTTCTCTGTCCGGATTTCTAATAATCACCTCTGCTTCAGTATGTTGTGGTACGCTCAAATCTTCTATCACACGCGATCTGACAATGTCCGTCCCCTCAAGATAAACCATATCGCATTTGTCTCCCTGATTTCCTTGCTGCACGGCATCGTTGTTGCTAACACCATACAACAGCGTTCAAACTGTGCGTCCACCATTTCGTTGCGCTGTTCCACCATGACGCACGCTTTATTTTCTTGCTCCCAGTCTACTTGTCTCCATGCCCTACTTCTCGTTATCATTCAAATTCTCTATCAACAACGAACTTCAATTATCCATGCAACACGTGTACAACCGTATTATCTAACTCACAAGATATATGCAGTACAGTACAATGACATAAAAAATTAACAAAGCAGTTTGCAGCACGAGACTACGACAATAGTACACTAGATCCACACTCAACAAACAACCAAAATAAAAAAATAATTTAGAAAACACTACAAAAATAATACAACAACGCTGTTAGCAATGACAGGAGAACAATCTACAAGTGACACAGAAGTCACTGACACAAATACACTCCTGGAAATGGAAAAAAGAACACATTGACACCGGTGTGTCAGACCCACCATACTTGCTCCGGACACTGCGAGAGGGCTGTACAAGCAATGATCACACGCACGGCACAGCGGACACACTAGGAACCGCGGTGTTGGCCGTCGAATGGCGCTAGCTGCGCAGCATTTGTGCACCGCCGCCGTCAGTGTCAGCCAGTTTGCCGTGACATACGGAGTTCCATCGCAGTCTTTAACACTGGTAGCATGCCGCGACAGCGTGGACGTGAACCGTATGTGCAGTTGACGGACTTTGAGCGAGGGCGTATAGTGGGCATGCGGGAGGCCGGGTGGACGTACCGCCGAATTGCTCAACACGTGGGGCATGAGGTCTCCACAGTACATCGATGTTGTCGCCAGTGGTCGGCAGAAGGTGCACGTGCCCGCCGACCTGGGACCGGACCGCAGCGACGCACGGATGCACGCCAAGACCGTACGATCCTACGCAGTGCCGTAGGGGACCGCACCGCCACTTCCCAGCAAATTAGGGACACTGTTGCTCCTGGGGTATCGGCGAGGACCATTCGCAACCGTCTCCATGAAGCTGGGCTACGGTCCCGCACACCGTTAGGCCGTCTTCCGCTCACGCCCCAACATCGTGCAGCCCGCCTCCAGTGGTGTCGCGACAGGCGTGAATGGAGGGACGAATGGAGACGCGTCGTCTTCAGCGATGAGAGTCGCTTCTGCCTTGGTGCCAATGATGGTCGTATGCGTGTTCGGCGCCGTGCAGGTGAGCGCCACAATCAGGACTGCATACGACCGAGGCACACAGGGCCAACACCCGGCATCACGGTGTGGGGAGCGATCTCCTACACTGGCCGTACACCACCGGTGATCGTCGAGGGGACACTGAATAGTGGACGGTACATCCAAACCGTCATCGAACCCCTCGTTCTACCATTCCTAGACCGGCAAGGGAACTTGCTGTTCCAACAGGACAATGCACGTCCGCATGTATCCCGTGCCACCCAACGTGCTCTAGAAGGTGTAAGTCAACTACCCTGGCCAGCAAGATCTCCGGATCTGTCCCCCATTGAGCATGTTTGGGACTGGATGAAGCGTCGTCTCACGCGGTCTGCACGTCCAGCACGAACGCTGGTCCAACTGAGGCGCCAGGTGGAAATGGCATGGCAAGCCGTTCCACAGGACTACATCCAGCATGTCTACGATCGTCTCCATGGGAGAATAGCAGCCTGCATTGCTGCGAAAGGTGGATATACACTGTACTAGTGCCGACATTGTGCATGCTTTGTTGCCTGTGTCTATGTGCCTGTGGTTCTGTCAGTGTGATCATGTGATGTATCTGACCCCAGGAATGTGTCAATAAAGTTTCCCCTTCCTGGGACAATGAATTCACGGTGTTCTTATTTCAATTTCCAGGAGTGTACAATGTAAATGAAATGAATAAATCCCGGCGGGGTCAGGAATTTTCTCTGCCTCGTGATGGCTGGGTGTTGTGTGCTGTCCTTAGGTTAGTTAGGTTTAAGTAGTTGTAAGTTCTAGGGGACTGATGATCATAGTTGTTAAGTCCCATAGTGCTCAGAGCCATTTTTTTTTTAAATGAATAAATACATAAACAACACAGTCAGAAAAGTAAGTATCTACAATATACTAATAAATCATATTTTTCTTTTTAAGCAACATAACGTGGACCTGTTCGCAAGGACGCTAAATGACAGCATCACAGAAGTGCCAAGGACCTAGATCCTGCCAGTGGTTCGCCAGTTGCAAGCTTCAGGGTTGTACCAATTTCATGACTCTAATAGAATGGCAAAGGTGATGTAAATCCGAACACTGGGAGGAGTTGTGGTCTAAATATCAACTGATTTGTTGTTTCTTAATATCACATGACAAATCATGGCTAAAGAAACGCCAAACAAACATTTTACCTGACAATCGCTTTCAATAATATGCGGTCTATCGTTAACAAAGTGATAAGCCGGGGATCAATGCACGACACTAAGCAGAACTAATCGCTTTTTCTGACTTCGTAAGTGTGAATCTGTGGTATGGCCCAGAAGCTATGTTACTATCAAGCATTTATACTCTACTATTGCACCAAAAAAAATATGGTTCCAAAGAACAGGGTGCTGAGAAGCAAATATTGGAGCCCTACGCCGTAGCAGCGAATACTTGACCCTTCTGCAGGTGAGGGCATCACAGCACGACGCGCTCGCCGAGTGCAGTCACAAACAGTGGCAATCTGTTATTAACGACACGCGCCTGGAAATATGCAAGTACGCAGTCTCGCATTCAGCCTATGAGCCCTTGAAACCCCGGTGGATTCCAGTGCGCAGGTGGACCCATTTGCTGGTATGCCAAACCAATTTGACTCTGTCACACGACTATGCGTGATGGAATATGTCAAACGTTTACACAGCCGACTCAAAACAAATAAGTACACCCACGCATAACTCGCTGTGTGCGTGATTCAATAAGCAGTACCTCTCACAGCTCAGATGGTGACTGGCACAGGCTCTAAGTGGCACACTAGCAAAGGTCACAAGTCTCACTGTCTAGCGAAGCGCCAGTACGAGAGTGCTCTTCTCTTTCTCTACAGATTTCCTCTGCAGCTCAGTAGCATAGCACACTTGCATGCTTAGACTACACCCAATTTAGCTAAGCCAATAACAAGCTGGAGCTCGGCATTCAAAGCTTGGAAACTGCCCCCCTGCTCTGCATACACAGATCAGTCCAACCAGCGATTTTAAAAATTAATTGGGAGAAAAGGAGAAACGATTCAGTTTCACACTCTCTTTCCCACACGTTTATGAAATGTCTTGGTAAAAGCATGACTTGGATGGAACCACAGCCCTCGATAAAAAGAGCGCTATCTCTCCTGTTGCGTCCATTTCAAACTTTCTAAAGAATGGCCATAAACTCGCTAAAAGCCTCGTGACTTCACAAATATGTTTTGTAGCAGAGCCTGGACGCCTGGGCGCCACTGCCCTGTCCCACAGAATTCGCAAAAACTCTCAGCTGTCTCATCCGCTCTCTACCTAACGGTTGCCCATACTCTGCTTTATTGCCGGCCATCAGGGTGTACAATGCGCCGGTCAAAGCTGCAATGACTGCTCGGCCCTAGACAGCCCACCTGGACACGGCCGCCGACCGACCGGCGCCACCCAATGTGTCTGCACAATGAGACCGGGAGACTTGGCTGTGGGCAAACGCTTTCACCCACGTTCTGCAGAAAAAAGCTCCCCTCGGCTCTCAGCCGCTGTACGCTTTCAGTGCTGTCAGTTAACTCGGCACCCTCTTCCTTCGAACACAGGTAAAGCCTTACCGCTATGCCTTCACTAGAGCACACAAGCAAGAGTGTTAACTACTGCCAACCATTTCATCTTATGAATGAAGTCAGATCACTTCAACTGTAGCAATCAAGTAATAGAGATCACCTTCCCTACAAACATTAAGCAGCACGACACTGTATCAAAAGTGAGAGTGCCCTGCCATCTCTCACAACCTCCTCGTTCCTCTCAAATTTATTCTTGGGGAGCGACACACTATAAGATGGTTAGTGTGACATGGAACAAAATAAATTGACACTTTAGTTGGGTCATTATCAGAGAAATAAACATAAATCAATCTTTGTTCACCATAAACCCCAGCACAATGCTTCATGCCTACAAAATTAAAGTGAGTAAAAAATGCAATGGGCAACCCATCAGGTCATATTCTTGTATACCCTGACTTTGATGATAATTACTAAATGATTACAGGGTCATGCAGACATTTATCTACTCATTCATCCTGAAATTGCAGCCAGAGAAGGTTATTTCCCTAACCAGAATATAATATTGTTGACTTGGGGATTCTCTGCCCGATAGAAAATTACTACCCCTGCTCAATTATACACATGGCTGCATTCATTCTTTGGCAGAACATCGATCACAAACGTTCTCACATTCACACAATTAAAAAAAATCATAGTGTTATTATGGGATGTCTCATTTGTCCAGCTTATTTCTTTAACATGTGTCAATCTGTTCCTTTAATACAAAGATGTTTGTGTCAACACAACAAAACATAATATAAGGGGCATAAAGCAAGTGAATCTTTACACAGAAATAAAAAATGATTCATGAGTTCATTAAGAAAAAATAAAACTTGGTAAGAAAACACAGAAAATACATGTAATCTACACTACTGGCCATTAAAATTGCTACACCAAGAAGAAATGTAGATGATAAACGGGTATTCATTGGACAAATATATAATACTAGAATTGACATGTGATTACATTTTCACGCAATGTGAGTGCACAGAGCCTGAGAAATCAGTACCAAGTACAACCACCTCTGGCCGTAATAGCGGCCTTGATACGCCTGGGCATTGAGTCAAACAGAGCTTGGATGGCGTGTACAGGTACAGCTGCCCATACAGCTTCAACACGATACCACAGTTCATCAAGAGTAGTGACTGGCGTATTGTGACGAGCCATTTGCTCGGCCACCATTGACCAGACGTTTTCAATTGGTGAGAGATCTGGAGAATGTGCTGGCCAGGGCAGCAGTGAACATTTTCTGTATCCAGGAAGGCCTGTACAGGACCCTCAACATGCGGTCGTGCATTACCCTGCTGAAATGTAGGGTTTCGCAGGGATCGAATGAAGGGTAGAGCCACGGGTCGTAACACATCTGAAATGTAACGTCCACTGTTCAAAGTGCCGTCAATGCAAACAAGAGGTGACCGAGACGTGTAACCAATGGCACACCATACCATCACGCCGGGTGATACGCCAGTATGGCGATGACTAATACACGCTTCCAATGTGCGTTCACCACGATGTCGCCTAACCACAGATGTGACTATCATGATGCTGTAAACAGAACCTAGATTCATCCGAAAAAATGACGTTTTGCCATTCGTGCACCCAGGTTGGTCACTGAATACACCATCGCAGGAGCTCCTGTCGGTGATGCAGCGTCAAGGGTAACCGCAGCCACGGTCTCCGAGCTGATAGTCCACGGTGCTGCAAATGTCGCCGAACTGTTCGTGCAGATGGTTGTTGTCTTGCAAATGTCCCCATCTGTTAACTCAGGGATCGATACGTGGCTGCACGATCTGTTGCAGATAAGACACCTGTCATCTAAACTGCTAGTGATACGAGGCCGTTGGGATCCAGCACGGCGTTCCGTATTACCCTCCTGAACCCACCGATTCCATATTCTGCTAACAGTCATTGGATCTCGACCAACGCGAGCAGCAATGTCGTGATATGATAAACCGCAATCGCGATAGGCTACAAACCGACCTTCATCAAAGTTGGAAACGTGATGGCACGCATTTCTCCTCCTTACGCGTGGCATCACAACAACGTTTCATCAGGCAACGCCGATCAACTGCTGTTTGTGTATGAGAAATCGGTTGGAAACTTTTCTCATGTCAGCATGTCGTAGGTGTCGCCACCGGCGCCAAACCTGTGTGAATGCTCTGAAAAGCTAATCATTTGCATATGACAGCATCTTCTTCCTGCCGATTAGATTTCGCGTCTGTAGCACGTCATTTTCGTGGTGTAGCAATTTTAATGGCCAGTAGTGCAGTAAAATCAAAACAGCAAGGCACATATAAAACAAATTAATGAAAAACAACAAATATCTTCTACAGCGCCCTTTTCAAAGGTCTTTAGGGAATCAAATTTTTTTAAATTTACAAAAAAAAAAAAAAAAAAAAAAAAAAAAAAAAAAAAACAATGGTTCAAATGGCTCTGAGCACTATGGGACTTAACATCTGTAGTCATCAGTCCCCTAGAACTTAGAATTACTTAAACCTAACTAACCTAAGGACATCACACACATCCATGCCCAAGGCAGGATTCGAACCTGCGACCGTAGCAGTCGCGCGGTTCCGGACTGAGAGCCTAGAACCGCGAGACCACCGCGGCCGGCTTAAATTTACAATTGTCACACGAATCAACACAGCACTACACACGTCATGTAACAGGTTGGATGTGGCAGCTATGAGGGATGAGTTTGCCAAGATGGATTACCCCATTTACTCGGCATGTTCGGTACAGGCAGCAGCCTCAGTGTGGCAGGACGTCCTCCTTGTCTGTGGGCAGCAATCCGTGGCGTCTCAATTACTGACCGTCTTCGAAGACGTGGTAGTCGACAACGCATTGTCGTCGTCGAAAATATTCATGAGATGAGCCAAGCAGCATATGGACACAGGTCTGAGGTGAATCACCACATGCCATCGTCGTCAGCACTCCGCAGCTCCGCCCCTTTGGCCGCGCACGTCCTTTCATTCAGTGGTTGGTCCCATGGGACCTTGGAAGCCGGAAGCGGCGCCGAAAGTAGCCATGTGCCGTCAGGCCACCAGCCCTTTGTTGACAGCTCATCGGTCATCCGCACCTGCCTCCATTCACTGCCTGAAACGGCGCCATCCACTCAGTTCCCATAGTCTTCACAACGCTTAAATGTAGGCTTAGTGCCATTTCTTCTACAAATTTGTTCACAGGGTAAATACAGAGAGAATTATAACGAAATTGTAAGGGTTGCTTTACATGATTACTCCAAGAAAAATAAAAGAAATAAAATGGTTTACAGAGCTCTTTTGACAAAAAAATAAAATCTGATTCTATTCTACAATTATTATTTGATTGAGTTACAGCAATAATTTTAAATTATTAATTTTCTGTGTCTAAATCTTTATAATCTTGTGAAGTCATGATGTTGTAATGTATGAAAGTGTGGTATTAATTTCCCACAACCTTTCATCTAATTCAAAATACTAAGCCGGCTTATACTACACATTCGCTTCAGTCTCTCTCACACTATCTAAGTCTACTACTTATTCATGCAACGCAACTACTATAAAAGGTATACGAACAACTGGTTACTTAGTTGTTATGGTGACACTAACGCTGGTGTGTGGCGTGAATCTCAATGAGTGCCGACGTCAACAGTCTGCTCTTTGTGCTATGTAGGCAAAATAATTCTGCTGCAAAATTCTCTTTTTGCTGAAACTGACACAAAAATTTCTCAGATTAGTGTAAAAATTTTCCACTTCAGCTGCTGAACCAAACGTAAAAGAAGCACAAGGTATTATCGACATTTGACTGCAAAGCTACATTTCTTCCGTTCTTCTCTTTCTCATAAATTGATGGTGTGCCTCGCTCACTCTGCAAAAATATGCCAAAGTAACCCGCACATTCTGTGCTCACGCCACATAGTACAAACTATCGCCCAAGATCTATCATTCAGGCGTTTGCGAACTACTCGCGAAAGCCAATATGAATATCATCGCACAATGGTGTGGAAAACCACATGCGAAAACCACAAGCGAATAACCGCAGTAAACAACAATCGCATAAGACGCGATAGCTCATCTGTGTAACCACACTCGAATAAAATATCCCATTCGCGAGAAACATTGTACCAAAGGCCACATCTAAGACGAAAAACACACCACAAATACATCGCGCCACTGGCAATAACAATAATCAGCCCACAGCGAAAACACACTGCACTGGGCAATGGTCACAAACCTCGGCGAAACGCACAAGCAAGTCAACATGCCTCTCGCGTGGACAGTACACGACCATCCTGCAGAATACGTCCATGGGTCTCGCAATCTGACCTCAACGACGCCCTCTCACACGCTATGCTACGAACTGTATACCGAATCGTACAAGGGCGTTTACTGCAATGCACACAAACTAAACAGAAGAAATTTGATTGTAGCTTAACTCCGAGATGTTACGAGAAGAATGCCGTTCCCAATACTCGTTCACTTGTTTCGGACTCGAAGACACAAAATTCTATCATTGTTGTGACACCTGATTCTGTCGTTCCGTGCAAACCGGAAAAGTGCTGTGAGAACATATTAACTCACGCGAAATGGGACTCAAATAAACAACGAAGCTTCCGTCGTGAAATCGGCACATTTCTACTATCAACAATTGTAATTAGTCAGTTCTGGGATGACCCTCTGTACATTTATAAACTTGATACATGTGACGAAGGAATACTTCTACAGTGAAATTCTATCAATGCCTTACTCTTACAACTAGCAATAATGGGAGAAGTATCTATGCTAATTACCTTAGTGAATCACAAAAAAATCTAAAGGAATGATTGTGGTTTCTGACACTATTATAACTAAACAAAACTTATGCTACTATGCTTATGTTCGGCTGTCACCGACCATTAAACTATCTGTGGCTTGCTCAGAATAGGAAATTTCCACCATATGTCCCCCCTACTATTTTCTTCTCTTCTACTTCTTCTTGCTGTAACTGCTGCTATCGTAACCTCCAACTTTATTCAATGAAGGGTTTAACGTGCGATATGTGATGCACTGCTGGCGATCGTCCAGATCTCAGAAACTCCAGCTCATATGCGTTCTCGTGCGCAACACGACGTATCCGAAGCAGTCCATTATACACGTTGAAGAACTTCTGGCACTGTTTCTCCTGTTTGTTGGAGAGCCTAAACGATTTGACGAGAATATTCTGTCCTTCTCGCTCCTTCCTTCTCTTTTCAGCTTCCTGGATCCTTTGCAGCGCCGTCCCGATTATCTCTCGGTGCGGAATCTGTTTTCGCAGGGGAAATTCCGCTAGCTCCCGTACTTCCTCTGTTCTGCAACACAGTTATCGGTACCAAGAGAGTTGAGTCATGTGGACGTTCATTCACGACATTTTGGAAATCCTGCAGCATCGCGTCCGATGTGCAGTCTTGTCGATGACAGTAGGATATGACACAGATTCCCCAGGTTCTTCATCCATCGTACGGCGGGGTTTGAACTCGGGTGATGTCCCGATATGTAAATGGGTGTCATCCTACACACACCAAAAAAAGTTTTGCATCACCCCGGTTCCCAGAACTCGTGAAGATAGACGTTGACTGTGGATATTGTATCACAGACACAGTCCGTTTGACTGTTCAGAGATTTCACTAAACCTGCCCAAAGATGTAAGCAACCATGCGTGAGCAGCGCCTATTAGACGGAGGGGGACCGACAGCTGATCAGTTCCAGTCACTCCACCAGGAAGGAGGTACATGGCTTGTGTTGTCTGTAGTTCAACCATGCCTAGACGGTCAATACCGCGGTTCGATCGCGTCCGCATTGTTACTTTGTGCCAGGAAGGGCTCTCAACAGGGGAAGTGTCCAGGCGTCTCGGAGTGAACCAAAGCAATGTTGTTTGGACATGGAGGAGATACAGAGAGACAGGAACTGTCGATGACATGCCTCGCCCAGGCCACCCAAGGGCTACTACTGCAGTGGGTGACCGCTACCTACGGATTATGGCTCGGAGGAACCCTGACAGCAACGCTACCATGTTCAATAATGCTTTTCATGCAGCCATAGGATGCCATGTTACAACTCAAAATGTGCGCAATAGGCTGCATGATCTGCAATTTCACTTCCACTGTCCATGGCGAGGTCCATCTTTGCAACCACGACACCATGCAGCATGGTACAGATGGGTCCAACAACATGCCAAATGGACCGCACAGGACTGGCATCACGTTCTCTTCACCGATGAGTGTCACATATGGCTTCAACCAGACAATCGTCGGAGACGTGTTTAGAGGCAAACCGGCCAGGCTGAACGCCTTAGACACACTGTCCAGCGAGTGCAGCAAGGTGGAAGTTCCCTGCTGCTTTGGGGTGGCATTATGTGGGACCGACGTACCCCACTGGTGGTGATGGAAGGCGCCGTAGTGGCTGTACGATACGTGAAAGCCATCCTCTGGCCGATAGTGCACGATATCGGCACCGTATTGGCGAGGAATTCGTCTTCATGGACGACAATTCACGCCCCCATCGTGCACATCTTTGGAACGACTTCCTTCAGGATAACGACATCGCTCGACTAGAGTGGTCAGAATGTTCTACAGACATGAACCCTATCGAATATGCCTGGGATGGATTGAAAAGGGCTCTTTATGGACGATGTGGCCCACCAACCACTCTGAGGGATCTACGCCGAATCACCGTTGAGGAGTGGGGCAATCTGGACCAACAGTGCCTTGATGAACCTGTGAATAGTATGCCACTACGAATTCAGGCATGCATCAATGCAAGAGGACGTGCTACTGGGTATGAGAGGTACCGGTGTGTACAGCAATCTGGATCCCCACCTCTGAAGGTCTCACTGTATGGTGGTACAACATGCAATCTGTGGTTTTCATTAGCAATAAAAAGGGCGGAAATGATGTTTATGTTGATCTGTATTCCAATTTTCTGTACAGCACCTCGGAACCGAGGTGCTGCAAAAGTTTTTTTGATACGTGTATTTCTCACCAGATTGTCGTTCCATCGTTTTGACCTGAATTGAGCCCTGTTATCTGTAATAATTTTGTCCATCCTGCCTACTCGTACTTGCGCTAGGACGTTTTCCGTTAATGCTTTGCAAACAGTGACTGCCGTGGCTCGTCGTAACTGAGTAAATGTAGCAAACTTCGATGTTAATTCAACGACTACTAACATGTATTGGAAACCACGCCGAATGACCAGGAATGGTCCCATGAAGTCCGCGGCCGCCATGTGTCACAGTTTGTTTGGAACGATTGGTTGGAGTGGTGCCTTCGTTGTCTGGCTGTCTGGTTTTGCCTTCTGACAGACCTTGCATATGGATAGAACCGTCATTATGCGCCTTTCCATTTGTTTAAAATGACACAGGTCTTATATTTAAGGAAGCATTTCCGTGCTCCGAAGTGACAACAACTTAAGTGGGTGTTCCAGATTAACTTATTAACTAACTGCTCTGGTATACAAAGGTACCATATCGTGCTGGTTGCGTTTCGTTGGTGGAATAAGATCCCATTCCTTACAAGGTAGAACATTCGTAATTCGATTTTTTGGCGGTTCTTCCAACGTTCTTACAACTGCTTCAACTCTGGATCTTTATCCAGCTCTCTCCTTATATCCCGTAATGATGGAGTCATGAAGTTCTCGAAAGCAACTCCCCAGAGATAGAATAGACTAACGTGACTATCCTCTGCATCTTCTCCTTTTGCATCTGGTCTCCCAACCAGCGAACGTGAAAGTGCATCTGAAATTACATTTGTTTTTCTGGGGACATGTGTGATGCTGAAGTCAAATTACTGGAGTGATAAAACCCACTGTGTCACTCTATCGTGTCCCAATTTTGCCGACAGAAAAAGTTCCAAAGCTTTGTAGTCTATATAGACATGGGCCTTGTGTCAGAGCAGGAAATCTTTGAACTTTTTGAAAGCTCACACGAAGGCCAATGCCTCCAACTCAGTTACTGAGTAATTGCTTTCCGAATTTGTAAGGACCTGGCTCCCAAATGCTATGGTCTTGTTTACTAATGTGCCCTGTCCCATCATTTGTTGGAATATTACTACACCAAAACCTGTTTTCGCTGCATCAGTCCACATGTAAAAATCCACTGTTAAGTCTGAGTGAGCTATGATAGATGCCTCCAGAAGGGCCTGTTTAAGCGAATTGAATTCATGACCTGCTGCCTCGTCCCATATCCATGGTGTCTTCTTTCCTGTTAAGTCTTGGTGCGCCATTCTCCTTTGTTCTGATACACTTCTTATAAAAATTTACAACCCCCAGGAACCCTCTTAGGTCCTCCCTGGTCTGTGGTCTCGTGAATTGGGCTATTGCTTCGAGTTTTTCCGGATTAGGTGCAATACCTTCTGCCGAAATCACATGCCCAAAAAAATCCACATTCGTCGTTCCGAAGCAAGATTTTTCCAAATTAATTGTGACACCATGTTGCCTTAGTGTTCCTAGCAGTTCGCCAAGGACCTTGCTGTGTTCATTCCAATTGGACTTTGTGATGAGGATATCATCAACGTAGCACGTGATGTTCTTTATCTTTTCTCTCAAAATTCCATTCAGCCCCCTAATGAATGCTGCAGACGATATATTGAGGCTAAAGGGCAACCACCGGAACTGATAGCAGTATCCTTCAACTAGGACAGCCATGTATTTATGCCACGAAAAGTGTAATTCTGTTTGCCAGAAACACTTTGACACCATGTAATCTTTGCAAGATATCTTCTAGCTTCTCTGGACGGTCTGTTTCTGGCAAGATTATCATGTTGATTTGCCTCGAATCAAGCACCAGATGTATCGACCTATCCTTCTTTTCAGCTACCCAAAATGGGTTATAATATGTGGACACACAGGTTTCAATGATCCCTTCTTGCAACATCCTCCAGACTTCTCTCCGAACTTTCTCTTTGTATGCAATGGGAATGGGATAAGATAGGACAAAGAACTTCTGATGTTCTTTGACATGGAATGCATAGTGGAAATTATTGATGGCTCCTGTCTTAGGTAGGAACACTTCAATGTTGTGAACTAGCACAGTTTGTAGTTCTTTCCTCTCCTCTTCGGTAATATTGTCAATACCACAAACCCTCTCTTGTATTGCATGACAGATCACGCCTTCGGTGTCCTCTGAGTAATTGTGGCAATCCCTTTCATCTCTCGACACTGATTTCGACTTTCGTAAGTGCCAGTCTTCCGAATCTACTCAGATCTTACGGCATCTCGCCGGGACTTGCGCCCGTATCGCCCGGTCAATAAATCGAAGTGTGATGCTTTTATTCTTATTTAATGTCGCTGTACCGTGTCCTAGATCCAGTACTACATTTTACTCGCTTAGAAAGTCTGTTCTGATAATCAGCTCAGTAGTCAGTTTTTGCACGATTGGGAAGTTTCCCACCAGCAAGTGACCTTGAAAAAGTAGCTCTAGCTTAGTCTGCATGTTCACTTCAGTTACCTTCCCTGCTATTGCTCCTTTTATTCTTAAGCTCTTCACCGATAGTTCCGCCCAGTCTTGCAGTCCCTTACACTGTTTTTAAGTCTCTTCCGCGATGGCCGAAGTCTCACTACCACTATCCAAGATTGCTCTAACTTTCTTTCCTCCTATGGTCCTATGGTTACCATAATGACTGGATGCACGTCATTACGAGTGAACTCCGCTCTTTCTTTCGGCAACGTTTCTTCAAGATCGTCGTATCTAATAACATTGATGAGGCTAGGTTCGAGTTCAGTTGCAGATGCGTTTTGTGCCTCTTCTTCATATTCAACTAGTCACTGACTTTGGTTGCCATTTCCTGGCGCCCCTCGTCCTGGGTTCGGTCCCCGAATCTCGCCTGACCTCCATTTCCGTTTCCTCCGTTGTTCATTGGCGCACATCTTCCATTGTCATTGAAACCGGATCCATAGTTTCGCCATCCATTGTTTTGTGGTCCGTAGGCTTCATTCCTCCTTCCGTTCCAACCTCTGTTGCGTAGTACATAACTATTGCCGTTCCCATTCCAGTCTCTTGATTGTTCCACTTCATTACTCCCGAAATTTGCCGACAGTGTATGGTTTCCGTAAGGCGATCCATTCCTATTAATCTAGCTGTTATGTTGTGGACGCGACATAGGGCATGCGACGAATCTGTCAGACTAATCCCTGTTATTCACTGCTCGGGTGTGTACTCTAATTCGTGAAGAGCGTTACAGAAAGTACTGAGCTCCACATTACACCTGCCAGCTAATACTTGTTGATATGCTGACGAAAGTTTGGTGTAATAGTGACGTGTGATTTGACCGGTACAGCATGGTACGTCAAGATACTGATTCTTGTCAGTCATTGCACAAGGAACTTGATTGGGCTTTTTTAGCGTGAACACTCGAAATCTTTGCCAACAGTCATCATGTACTTTATGCACTCTTGCGTCTTCTTGGACCAGTAGATATTTAGGAAGCTGCCCTTAAGCTCCTGGTAACTTCTACACGTCGCTGATATTCCACGCATTTTCTCCACAACCGACCCTTGCAAGTGCCCGCAATTAGAGTCTAATTTGTATTTTAAAGCCAATTTGTAGGTAAAGAGAGGTCAAATTGCGATATCCAAGTGCGTGGGTAAGTAAAATTAGCCTCATCTCGGAAAATATCGAATTTTCAGACTTGTAAGAAATGTTGAAAATCAAATGGAGTTTCGTCGATGACTTCCGTCCTACGGAAAATATCAGTCCTTTGGATGTCCTCGTTCGACGTCCCCTCATCTGTGGTGCTTCCACGGCAGTAATGTTTATATCACCATGTCCTCTGTTCGCTGCTAACGGTATGCAGTTATCCGTGCCGTCCGAAGGTTTTGTGGTCCTGTTACGTTCGCGCTTGGCCGTATTTGAAATTGCCTTAGCGCCTCCTCCAATTTCTTCTCCATACGGGTGTTGACACCTTCCTGTTGAGATCTGAACGAAAGAAGAATCCGAGCCTCTTCAGTCTCACTCACTGGAGTTGCATTTGTCACGTTCGAACCAGTCCGTAATTTGCGCAGCTCAGATTCTAATTTGTCCATGACCGCTGTCGCATGAAGATCGGTGGCTTCACGTATTTTCGTGTCGATGCGCTGCTCCGCGTCATTTTTCCGCTTTTCCACGCTTTCGACCTTCGTGTTCAAATTGATCACTGTCTCTCGTGCTTGCTGCTCTGTGCGTTTACTCCTATTCGATGCTTCAGCTGCTACTCATTTTGTGGAAGTTGCTACTATCTTGGCGCCCTCTGCTGTCTTATAAGCATCATGTACAATCTTTAAACTTTTAATTGCTTTGGTGTTTACTTTACGTAGGGTTTCCTGTATTGATTTGCTCATGACTTGTGCTCCTCTCGCATGTGGTTTATCTGAGAACCGATATTTTTGCCGGCCGCTGTGGTTGAGCGGTTCTAGGCCCTTCAGTCCGGAACCACGCGGCTGCTACGGTCGCAGGTTCGAATCCTGCCTCGGGCATGGATGTGTGTGATGTCCTTAGGCTAGTTAGGTTCAAGTAGTTCTAAGTTCTAGGGGACTGATGACCTCAGATGTTAAGCCACATAGTGCTTAGAGCCATTCGAACCATCTTTGAACCGATAATTTTGATGTACGTCTTCGTCTCGTTATTATCTCGCACTAACTGATTAACCTTCTCCTCCATTCCTTTTAGTCCAGCCTCCACTCCTTTTAGTCCATCAATTTTCTTCTCCATTCCCATTAAAAATGCCACCAGATTGCAGTCCTCTTCTTTTTCTTCAGTATTGTGGTCGACCGGACTCATACTTGATTTCTGCGGTGTTGTTTCCGCGTCATTGCGTCCTGATACCTCCCTGTCTTCTCTGTCCGGATTTCTAATAATCACCTCTGCTTCTATATGTTGTGGTACGCTCAAATCTTCTATCACACGCTATCTGACAATGTCCGTCCCCTCAAGATAAACCATATCGCATTTGTCTCCCTGATTTCCTTGCTGCACGGCATCGTTGTTGCTAACACCATTCAACAGCGTTCAAACTTTATTTTCTTGCTCCCACTGTACTTGTCTCCGTGCCCTACTTCTCAGTATCATTCAAATTCTCTATCAACAACGAACTTCAATTATCCATGCAACACGTGTACAACCGTATTATCTAACTCACAAGATATATGCAGTACAGTACAATGACATAAAAAATTAACAAAGCTGTTTGCAGCACGAGACTACGACAATAGTACACTAGATCCACACTCAACAAACAACCAAAATAAAAAACATAATTTAGAAAACACCACAAAAATAGTACAACAACGCTGTTAGCAATGACAGGAGAACAGTCTGCAAGTGACACAGAAGTCACTGACACAAATACAATGTAAATAAAATGAATAAATACATAAACAACACAGTCAGAAAAGTAAGTATCTACAATATACTAATAAATCATATTTTTCTTTTTAAGCAACATAATGTGGACCTGTTCGCAAGGACGCTAAATGACAGCATCACAGAAGTGCCAAGGACCCAGATCCTGCCAGTGGTTCGCCAGTTGCAAGCTTCAGGGTTCTACCAATTACCTGACTCTAATAGAATGGCAAAGGTAATGTAAATCCGAACACTGGGAGGAGTTGTAGTATAAATAACAATTGATTTGTTGTTTATTAATATCACATGACAAATGATGCTAAAGAAACGCCACACAAACATTTTATCTGACAATCGCTTTCAATAATATGCGGTCTATCGTTAACAAAGTGATAAGCCGGGGATCAATGCACGACACTAAGCAGAACTAATCGCTTTTTCTGACTTCATAATTGTGAATCTGTGGTATGGCCCAGAAGCTATGTTACTATCAAGCATTTATACTCTACTATTGCACCAAAAAAAAATATGGTTCCAAAGAACAGGGTGCTGAGAAGCATATATTGGAGACCTACGCCGTAGCAGCGAATACTTGACCCTTCTGCAGGTGAGGGCATCACACCACGACGCGCTCGCCGAGTGCAGTCACAGACAGTGGCAATCTGTTATTAACGAGACGCGCCTGGAAATATGCAAGTACGCAGTCTCGCATTCAGCCTATGAGCCCTTGAAACCCCGGTGGATTTCAGGGCGCAGGTGGACCCATTTGCTGGTATGCCAAACCAATTTGACTCTGTCACACGACTATGCGTGATGGAATATGTCAAACGTTTACACAGCCGACTCAAAACAAATAAGCACACCCACGCATAACTCGCTGTGTGCGTGATTCAATAAGCAGTACCTCTCACAGCTCAGATGGTGACTGGCACAGGCTCTAAGTGGCACACTAGCAAAGGTCACAAGTCTCACTGTCCAGCGAAGCGCCAGTACGAGAGTGCTCTTCTCTTTCTCTACAGCTTTCCTCTGCAGCTCAGTAGCATAGCACACTTGCATGCTTAGACTACACCCAATTTAGCTAAGCCAATAACAAGCTGGAGCTCGGCATTCAAAGCTTGGAAACTGTCCCCCTGCTCTGCATACACAGATCTGCCCAACCAGCGATTTTAAAAATTAATTGGGAGAAAAGGAGAAACGATTCAGTTTCACACCCTCTTTCCCACACGTTTATGACATGTCTTGGTAAAAGCGGGACTTGGATGGAACCACAGCCCTCGATAAAAAGATCGCTATCTCCCCTGTTGCGTCCATTTCAAACTTTCTAAAGAATGGCCATAAACTCGCTAAAAGCCTCGTGCCTTCACAAATATGTTTTGTAGCAGAGCCTGGACGCCTGGGCGCCACTGCCCTGTCCCACAGAATTCGCAAAAACTCTCAGCTGTCTCATCCGCTCTCTACCTAACAATTGCTCATACTCTGCTTTATTGCCGGCCATCAGGTTGTACAATGCGCCGGTCAAAGCTGCAATGACTGCTCGGCCCTAGTCAGCCCACCTGGACACGACCGGCGACCGACCGGCTCCACCCAATGTGTCTGCACAATGAGACCGGGCGACTTGGCTGTGGGCAAACGCTTTCACCCATGTTCTGCAGAAAAAAGCTCCCCTCGGCTCTCAGCCGCTGTACGCTTTCAGTGCTGTCAGTTAACTGGGTACCCACTACCTTCGAACACAGGTAAAGCCTTACCGCTATGCCTTCACTAGAGCACACAAGCAAGAGTGTTAACTATTGCCATCCATTTCATCTTATAAATGAAGTCAGATCACATCAACTGTAGCAACCAAGTAATAAAGATCACCTTCCCTACAAACATTAAGCAGCATGGCACCGTATCAAAAGTGAGAGTGCCCTGCCATCTCTCACACCTCTTACTTTAACAAAAGACAGCAAAAGTTCATTCTGCACAGTGTCGGGAATAGCTATGATCTGTCTGAGTGGGACATGGTTAAATGGGGTGTCCTCGAAGAATCAGTGCTGGGGCCACTCCTAGTCCTTCTTTATATAAATGATATGCCCTCTAGTATTACAGGAGATTCTAAAATATTTATGTTAGTTGATGACGCTGGCTTGGTAGTAAAGGATGTTGTGTGCAGCGTTGGCACTGCTTCAAATAGTGCAGTTCAAGAAATAAGTTCATAGCTGGTAGATAATAAAAATGTTAAATTGCAGTAACACTCAGTTTTTACAGTTTCTAACAAACAGTTCAACACAACCCAACGTTTAAATTTAACAGAATGGGCATATGATGAGTGAAACTGTAAAGTTCAAATTTCTAGATGTTCAGGTAGAAAGTAAACTGTCATGGAAAGCCCACGTTCAAGATCTTGTTCAAAGACTTATTGCTGCCTTTTCTACTACTCGATTGGTATATGAAGTAAGAGATAGTTCGACACCAGAAGCAGTCTACTTTGCTTATTTTCATTCGCTTATGATGTATGGTATTATAGGTTGGAGCAACTCTTTCCTTTCTCAAAGGATAGTTTTGCCTCAGAAACGGGTGGTTTGGGCAATAAGTGGTGTAATTTTGTAAACCTTTTGTCGACCACTGTTCACTAGTCTGGATATTCTGACACTGACCTCTCAATATATTCATTCCTTACTGACGTTTCTTGTTAATAATATCAGCTTATATCGAAGAATTAAAACGTTAGCAGCTTTCACTCAGTTAATACTAGGTAGAAATTGAATCTGCATTTGAATCTCACTTCCTTGACTATTGTATAGAAAGGCGTGCAGTATACCGCTGCATCCATTTTCAATAAGCTACCACAAGAATTGTAAAATCTTAGCAGTAACCCATGAGCTTTCACATCGAAACTGAAGAGTTTCCTCATGGTCACTCCTGTTCTGTCGAGGAGTTCCTTGGAAAATTAAGCTGATTCCTGTCTTATATTGTTGATTGCGTTTACATAAAATTATAGCTTGTCTTTTTTTAGATTCTTGAACATTTTATTTTATCTGTTATTACTTTTATTTTGTAATTTCATTTACTGACACGTTCCATGACCTTGGAGATTCCCTCCTCAGTTTGGGCCATCGGAACTAGACGTACAAAAAAAGAAAGGAAAGAATCAATTCTAACCTTGAAGCTCACCCGACTTCTCGGTTGGGGTTTATCCAGTCACTATGCTCGTGGCACCATCACAGACGGTAACGCCGATGAGCGAGTGTCAACAGAACGCGATGTACTGGTCGTCGGGCAAAGAGAACACCCCAATGTAGTCATCATGCCACTGTGGGGCTTAAGGTTGCTTACCTTGCAATACCGTTAAATGTGGATGCAATTGCAACAGCTGTTGGGCGCGGGTCCCTTCTTGCCTGTTACACAATGAAGCTACCTCCTGTCCTTAAGGCAGCCATGCCTGTGGTTTGCAGTGCTCCTCATGCACGTGAATCAATTCTGTGAGCTACACCACACTCCTCACACTTCGTCCTTCTTCCAGTTACCCAATGATTTTTCTTCATGTGAAGTCATCCAAATGTCGTCTCTGGTCCATTTTGCGATGAAGAACATTATCACAGTGGACCGTAACTGGTCGCTGATTGTGAGCCAGTCTTTTCCCGCTGCTTCAACCGCCTCGTGTTGTGGGGCCAGCCCCATTTGGCACCAGAGTCACGCCCATGTCACGCCATGTGCCATGTGACGTCCAGCTCTCTGTGCTCGACTGGGGGACCTCTGGCAACAAAATTCCGCACTTTCATTCATTTCGACCGAGTTGTTCACAAGTTAAGGTACTTTATCTAGCTGGTCCTTAAGTTTTGCAGATCAGTGTATTACCATGCTCGAATATTCGAACACTTAGCATTTCAGCGCGACAACACAAAGACAGTAGGAGTAACGCTATCTACATTCTGCATGTAAGGAAATATTACGTAGGACGTTTCTCGTTCAGACATTGCCTCTGAATATTTGTTGCTTTCGAGAAGACCTTGTAATGCCTCTTCTAGGAAGGAGTACCATGTCTGAATTCGGCAGCATCAGGATCGTGTCCTATGAGGCAGTGGTTTATCGTTCGCCGACATTGCTTCTTGCTAGCGCTGGTTAATTTCTAAAATTTTATGTGTCAGAACGCACCTCTCCAATGACACAACCCCGCTCTCTCTCACACTCGCCGCCCACCCACCCCAGGCATACAAATGACAAGTGTTGATTTTTGAAAACTTTTATCAAAGTTTTACAATGAGAAATCATTTTTCACAAAATACTTTTCTGAAATACAGATTTTAAAAACATATTTCTTATAATCAAAGCAATGGAACCGCAAAATTTAGTACAAACAACAGGTGCTACCATCTGTCCCCTTATCTGTGCCACTGTGCTCCTAGTTCTGCTCCCTACAAATACCGGCACACGTGACTATGACGTCATGTTTTCAACTGCTACCAGCCGCAACATTCAAACAGCTACAATGTAGCTGCTCGATAAACGTGTGTCCAGCATCAACTAACAGAGCATTTAAGATTTAGCGATGAACGTCGATGAAGGTACTCCTGCTCCATTGGGGTCACGTACAAACGACTCCCCGAAGAGTTGGGAAAAACCAAACACCGTGAACTTGAGCCACTGTGTTAGGTGTTGACTAAATACTTCAAAGGTTGATAGCATCGGGGAGAGGCTACAACCCTGCCTCACTCCCTTCCCAACCACTGCTTCCCTTTCATGTCCCTCGCCCCTTATAACTGCCATCTGCTTTCTGTACAAATGGTAAATAGCCTTTCGCTCCCTGTATTTTACCCCTGCCACCTTCAGAATTTGAAAGAGAATATTCCAGTCAACATTGTCAAAAGCTTTTTGGAAACGTAGGTTTGCCTTTCCTTAATCCATTTTCTAACATAAGTCGTAGGGTCAGTATTGCCTCACGTGTTCCAACACGTCTACGGAATCCAAGCTGATCTTCCCCGAGGTCGGCTTCTACTAGTTTTTCCATTTGTCTGTAAAGAATTCGCGTTAGTATTTTGCAGCTGTGACTTATTAAACTGATAGTTCGGTAATTTTCACATCTGTCAACAACTGCTTTCTTTGGGATTGGAATTATTATATTCTTCTTGAAGTCTGAGGGAATTTCGCCTGTCTCATACATCTTGCTCACCAGATGGTAGAGTTTTGTCAGGACTGGCTCTCCCAAGGCTGTCAGTAGTTCTAATGGAATGTTGGCTACTCCCGGGGCCTTGTTTCGACTCAGCTCTTTCAGTGCTCTGCCAAACTCTTCACGCAGTATCGTATCTCCCTTTTCATCTTCATCTACCTCCTCTTCCATTTCCCTAATATTGTCCTCAAGAACATCGCCCCTGTATAGACCCTCTACAGACTCCTTCCACCTTTCTGCTTTCCCTTCTTTGCTTAGAACTGGGTTTCCATCTGAGCTCTTGATATTCATGCAAGTGGTTCTCTTTTCTCCAAAGTTCTCTTTAATTTTCCTGTAGGCAGTATCTATCTTGCCTCTAGTGAGATAAGCCTCTACAGCCTTTCATTTGTCCTCTAACCATCGCTGCTCAGCCATTTTGCATTTCCTGTCGATCTCATTTTTGAGACGTTTGTATCCCTTTTTGCCTGTTTCATTTACTGCATTTTTATATTTTCTCCTTTTATCAATTAAATTCAATATTTCTTCTGTTACCCAAGGATTACTACTATCCCTCCTCTTTTTACCTACTTGATCCTCTGCTTCCTTCACTACTTCATCCCTCAGAGCTACCCATTCTTCTTCTACTGTATTTCTTTCCCCCATTCCTGTCAATTGTTCCCTTATGCTCTCCCTGAAACTCTGTACAATCTCTCGTTTAGTCAGTTTATCCAGGTCCCATCTCCTTAAATTCCCACCTTTTTGCAGTTTCTTCAGTTTTAATCTACAGGTCATAACCAATAGATTGTGTTCAGAGTCCACATCTGCCCCTGGAAATGTCTTACAATTTAAAACCTGGTTCCTAAATCTCTGTCTTACCATTATATAATCTATCTGATACCTTTTAGTATCTCCAGGGTTCTTCCATGTATACAACCTTCTATCATGATTCTTAAACCAAGTGTTAGCTATGATTAAATTATGCTCTGTGCAAAATTCTACCAGGCGGCTCCCTCTTGCATTTCTTCCCCCCAATCCATATTCACCTACTACGTTTCCTTCCCTTCCTTTTCCTACTTCAAAACTAAAAGGCAGAAAACTGAATAGCCAGTCATGGGAGATTATACATAACGTTTTAATGTTCATGGAGGTCGAGCCCTCTCAGGGGATGAGCATTCCGGTGGAGCAAGCTCAGCTGAGAGCTGAAGTGGCCACAGGCGTTTCGCGTAGCACTATCCAGAAAATTAAAAGGGAAGGCATGCTATCGGAATATCGTGGGAAAAGGAAATTTGAAACTCCAGATAAAAAACGTAAACGCAAATGAATTATAGTCGTTGACAGTTTTGATGAGGCCGTTGTTAGGAGAATTATTTACAACTTTTATCAGGCTGAAAAACGTGTGCCTACAGTGGAAGGAATTAAACAGAAGTTGAAAGAAGCAGTAGGCAATCGAGGTAGCAATACTAGTGTAAGGCGGCTACTAAGGAAATTCGATATCCGCTGAAAAAAAAAAAAAAGAATCAAGTAGGATGATACTGTTAGAGAGAAGCGATATTAGAGGAAAAGGATATCGTGTTTGAAGCAAATAAAAAAAATGTAGGGAAGAAAAGAGAGACATTGTTTACGCTGATGAAACTTTTATTTTATCGTCACATGTAACTGTGAAATCATGGAGTTATAATACTGCTCACGTTCTCCTCATCAAAGGGACAACACCTAATAATAATTCATGCAGGCGGTGAAAATGGCTTTATTCCTAATGCGCTTGTTACATGGAAGTAAGATCAAGCAACGAGAGATTACCACAACCAAATGAACCAATAAAATTATGAGAAGTGGTTGACAGAAAAGCTGAATCCCAATTTAAAATCTAGCTCTGTAATAGTTCTCGACAATGCACCATATCACAATGTTAAAATAAACAAAGCTCCAACATCTCACTCAACTAAAGACGATATCATAAAGTGGCTAACAAAGGAACGACGTATCCCATTCTCGGATAACATGTTGAAGCCCGTTCTCTATGAGCTCGTTCGAAGAACCAAGGCAACGACTATCGAGTATTCCGTCGATAAAATCCTTGAAACTGCTGGTCGCCTTGCTTTATGCCTCCCTCCTTACCATCCAGAATTAAATCCAATAGAAAATATTTGGTCGATTGTAAAATGCTGGGTAGCTTCAAGGAACGTTCTCTGCAATGTAACGTCTATGAAAAATTTGTGTGAGGAGAAATTTAAATCCATGAGCAAAGAAGACTGGATTTCGTTGTGCGAACACGTAAAAAATTTGAGCGTGAATACATGCAGAAAGAAATATTTATCGACGATGAAATAGATAAAATAATAGCAAAGGACTTGGGAGAGCAGTTGAACTGAATGGACAGTGTCTTGAAAGAAGGGTATAAAATGAACATCAACGAAAGCAAAACAAGGATAATGGAATGTAGTCGAATTAAGTTGGGTGATGCTGAGGGAATTATATTAGGAAATGAGACACTTAAAGTAGTAAAAGACTTTTGCTATTTGGGGAGCAAAATAACTGATGATGGTCGAAGTAGAGAGGATATAAAATGTAGACTGGCAATGGCAAGGAAAGCGTTTCTGAAGAAGAGAAATTTGTTAACATCGAGTATAGATTTAAGTGTCAGGAAGTCGTTTCTAGAAGTGTTTGTATGGAGTGTAGCCATGTATGGAAGTGAAACATGGACATTTAACTAGTTTGGACAAGAAGAGAATAGAAGCTTTCGAAATGTGATGCTACAAAAGAATGCTGAAGATTAGATGGGTAGATCACATAACTAATGAGGAGGTATTGAACAGAATTGGGGAGAAGAGAAGTTTGGGGCACAACTTGACCAGAAGAAGGGATCGGTTGGTAGGGCATGTTCTGAGGCATCAAAGGATCACCAATTTAGTACTGGAGGGCAGCGTGGAGGGTAAAAATCGTAGAGGGAGACCAAGAGATGAATACACTAAGCAGATTCAGAAGGATGGGTGCTGCAGTAGGTACTGGGACATGAAGAAGCTTGCACAGGATAGAGTAGCATGGAGAGCTGCATCAAACCAGTCTCAGGACTGAAGACCACGACAACAAAATCAGATTTAGGTGGTGCAGACAGTGACAGCGGAACTGACTACTGTGATTCTAGCTCTGAAGATGATGGAGAACTGGAAGGAGTAGCTGTGCTACCTGATCATGACTGAAGGTAAGCGCTCGCATTCTAAGCTGATCAGATTTCAAAGAGAAAAAACCAGGACACATTTGTTTATATTTTATACTTAACTTCATTACTGCAGTTACGTCTTACTCTTATTTTTCTTGCCAGGTGCCGTGATATTTTGAAGCTGATAATCGGCCCATGATGATGCTACACTTGAAGAACTCAAAACAACAGTGTATCTTCAATTTGTGAATTGGGATGAGAAATGTAAATATGACTCATCTGTAGTAAGACACAAAGTAAATATTTTATCCTAAGATTTACCTTAGTATTATTTATCAGAAGAATGAATGGATTGATTTTAGCAGTTCCTCGTTAGAAAGAAGGTATTTTATTATTAATACGGTAAATATTGTGAAATACATTTCTCTAGCGTCCTTCTGCTAGGGAATTTAATTGAATTTAATTGTCATAATTTTTACTTAAGAAAGATATGTTACTGCACGCATATTGTTTCTCGATTAAAACCGGGACAATTACGTGCCCAGACTGATTATCTCCAGACACCGGGACATTTATGTGAAAGCCGAGATCTCTGGTCAGCCTAGCACAGTCAATGTTCTCAGCTCGGCGAGCATATGTTTGCTCCGAGCACCGCAGCAGTCCTCGCTGTGACGTCACCCATGCTTTCAGATATCTGGCGCGGAGTGTACCCTCGATTGCCGCCCGAATAGTCACATGTACGCTGTTTTCCGCTCTACCGAGCAGGATCTTACAGCTGCGGCACGTAGCCTGAGTCAGAAAATGATCCTGTTTGCAGCAGGGCAAGTGCCCGATACACAGACACTTCGCGCGGGCTATCAGCGCGGTGGCCATTGTTACGGCTTGCGACCTGGCGTGAATGAAGTTCTCTTTTGGCACTAGGGGTGCTGGAATGGCGTGTGGCCGCTAAATTGTTTCGTTCTTGTTTGTCTGTGGGAACGTCCACACACGTTTACATTCTATTCCACTCAAGCGCAAAGTTTCTGCATGTAACACCTTGATGATTGAAAGTGAGTAACTAATCACTCTAGGCGACACAGAAAAGTTTGTTTGATGTCCCGTTTGAATCAGTGGTTCCCAACCTGATGGTAATTACCACCTGAGGGGTAAAATGAAATTTCCGTAAGGGTAAAAACTAAACGATTCGATTCTGTTTCAGACACGAAACTAAATTATGTTCGGAAGATCATTACTATTATCACAATTTTGAAAGGCTATTATTACAAAAGTTATCGATAATTACTTATTCTCAATTAGGAGCATTAATGCAGTGAAGGTTACAATTTCCTCACATAGTCCACTTGTTGTTGTTATCTTCAGTCCTGAGACTGGTTTGATGCAGCTCTCCATGCTACTCTACCCTGTGCAAGCTTCTTCATCTCCGAGTACCTACTGCAACCTACATCCTTCTGAATCTGCTTAGTGTATTCATCTCTTGGTCTCCCTTTACGATTTTTACCCTCCACACTGCCCTCCAATACTAAATTGGTGATCCCTTGATGCCTCAGAACATGTCCTACCAACCGATCCCTTCTTCTGGTCAAGTTGTGACACAAACTCGTCTTCTCCCCAATTCTGTTCAATACCTCCTCATTAGTTATGTGATCTACGCATCTAATCTTCAGCATTCTTTTGTAGCACCACATTTCGAAAGCTTCTATTCTCTTCTTGTCCAAACTATTTATCGTCCATGTTTCACTTCCATACATGGCTACTCTCCATACAAATACTTTCAGAAACGACTTCCTGACATTTAAATCTATACTCGATGTTAACAAATTTCTCTTCTTCAGAAACGCTTTCCTTCCCGTTGCCAGGCTACATTTTATATCCTCTCTACTTCTACTATCGTCAGTTATTTTGCTCCCCAAATAGCAAAACTCCTTTACTACTTTAAGTGTCTCATTTCCTAATCTAATTCCCTCAGCATCACCCGACTTAATTCGACTACATTCCATTATCCTCGTTTAGCTTTTGTTGATGTTCATCTTATATCCGCCTTTCAAGACACTGTCCATTCCGTTCAACATCCACCTAGTACATGCATATGTTGTGCTTTGGCCCATACATCGCTGATGATAAAAGTGAGACACATACGTACACAGGCTAAATATCTCAAGAAAATGCCTTTCCAAGTTGTAGATAGCACCTGCAATAGTCCAGAAATTGTTTCATTACTCGCTTCGAAACAGATAAATGAATTAATTGACAGCACAACATAGCAGTAACAACATAAGGGCAACTATAGTGCTGTACACAGTTTTATTATTATTTTATTATTATTATTATTATTATGAGAGTGTTAGATACGAAGCATTAAAAGACTGAAGGCGTCCAATTTCTGCCAGTTCGGAAGTAAGAACTGTAGCAATGAATCGATTTCAAAACAGTAAGATTTTCAGAGCATTCACACAAGGTTGGCGCAGGTGGCGACACCTAAAAAGTGCTGACATGAGGTAAGTTTCCAACCGATTTCTCATAAACAAACAGCAGTTGACCGGAATTGTCTGGTGAAACCTTGTTGTGATGCCTCGTGTAAGGAGGAGAAATGCGTACCATCACGTTTCCGACTTTGATAAAGGCCGGATTGTAGCCTATCGCGATTGCGGTTTATCATATCGCGACATTGCTGCTTGCGTTGGTCGATATCCAATGACTGTTAGCAGAATATGGAATCGGTGGGTTCGGGAGGGTAATACGGAACGCCGTGCTGGATACCAACGCCCTCGTATCACTAGCAGTCGAGATGACAGGCATCTTATCCGCATGGCTGTAGCGGATCGTGCAGCCACGTCTCGATCCCTGAGTGAACAGATGGGGACGTTTGCAAGACAACAACCATCTGCACCAACAGTTCGACGACGTTTGCAGCAGCATGGACTATCAGCTCGGAGACCATGGCTGCGGTTACCCTTGACGCTGCATCACAGACAGGAGCGCCTGCGATGGTGTACTCAACGACGAACCTGGGTGCACGAATGGCAAAACGTCATTTTTTCGGATGAATCCAGGTTCTGTTTAGAGCATCATGATGTTCGCATCCGTGTTTGGCAACATCGCGGTGAACGCACATTGGAAGCTTGTATTCGTCATCGCCATACTGGCGTATCACCTGGCGTGATGGTATGGGGTGCCATTGGTTACACGTCTCGGGTTTGGGGTTGTTTGGGGGAAGAGACCAAACAGCGAGGTCATCGGTCTCATCGGATTAAGGAAGGACGGGGAAGGAAGTCGGCCGTGCCCTTTCAAAGAACCATCCAGGAATTTGCCTGGAGTGATTTAGGGAACTCACGGAAAACCTAAATCAGGATGGCCGGACGCGGGATTGAACCGTCGTCCTCCCGAATTACACGTGTCGGTCACCTCTTGTTCACATTCACGGCACTTTGGACAGTGGACGTTGCATTTCAGATGTGTTACGACCCGTGGCTCCACCCTTCATTCGATCCCTGCGAAACCCTACATTTCAGCAGGATAATGCACAACCACATGTTGCAGGCCCCGTACGGGCCTTTCTGGATACAGAAAATGTTCGACTGCTGCCCTGGCCAGCACATTCTCCAGATCTCTCACCAACTGAATACGTGTGGTCAATGGTGGCCGAGCAACTGGCTCGTCACAATCCTCCAGTGACTACTCATGATGAACTGTGGTATCGTGTTGAAGCTGCATGGACAGCTGTGCCTGTACACGCCATCCAAGCTCTGTTTAACTCAATGCCCAGGCGTATCGAGGCCGTTATTATGGCCAGAGGTGGTATTTCTGGGTACTGATTTTTCAGGATCTATCCACCCAAATTGCGTGAAAATGTAATCACATGTCAGTTCTAGTATAATATATTTGTCCAATGAACACCCGTTTATCATCTGCATTTCTTCTTGATGTAGCAGTTTTAATTGGCAGTAGTGTATGTCAAGTTCATTACGACGTGACTATAATCTCGTTAATGTTCATACTTACTGTGGTATTTACGTGGAAGTACATCTACATCTGTTTCTACATAGGTACTCCGCAAGTCACCGTATGGTACGTGGCAGAGGGTACCCTGCACCACTGCTAATCATTTCCTTTCCTGTTCCACTCACAAATACAGCGAGGAGAAAACGGCTGTCTTGTTTGCCTCCATATGAGCCCTAATTCTCGAGTCTTATCTTCATGGTCCTTATGCGCAATGTATGTTAGCGGTAGTAGACTCATTCTGCAATAAGCTTCAAATGGCAGTTCTCAAAATTTTCTCAGTAGTGTTTCTCGAAAAGAATCAAGCCTTCCCTCAAGGGATTTCTATTTGTTCTCGAAGCATTTCCATAACACTTACGTGTTGTTCGATCCTACCGGTAACAGATACAGCAGCCCACCTCTGAATTACTTTGATGTCTTCCTTTAATCCGACATGGTACGATTTCCAAACACTCGAGCAATACTCATAAACAAGTCGCACCAGCGTCCTGTATGCCTTTTCCTTTACACATGAACCACACTTTCCTAGAGTTCTACCAAAAAAACTGAAGCTGACCATTCGCCTTTTCTACCACAATCCTCATATGCTCTTTCCACGCTGCCCTCCAGTACTAAATTGGTGATCCCTTGATGCCTTAGAATATGCCCTACCAACCGATCCCTTTTTCTAGTCAAGTTGTGCCACAAATTTCCCTTCCCCCAATTCTATCCAATACCTCCTCATTAGTTATGTGTTCTATCCATCTAATCTTCAGCATTCTTCTGTAGCACCACGTTTCGAAAGCTTCTATTCTCTTCTTGTCTAAACTATTTATCGTCCATGTTTCACTTCCGTACATGGCTACACTCCATACAAATACTTCCAGAAACGACTTCCTGACATTTAAATCTATACTCGATGTTAACAAATTTCTCTTCTTCAGAAATGCTTTCCTTGCCATTGCCAGTCTACATTTTATATCCTCTCTACTTCGACCATCATCAGTTATTTTACTCCCCAAATAGCAATACTCATTTACTACTTTAAGCGTCCCATTTCCTAATCTAATTCCCGCAGCATCACCCGACTTAATTCGACTACATTCCATTATCCTCGTTTTGCTTTTGTTGATGTTCATCTTACATCCTCCTTTCAAGACACTGTCCATTCCGTTCAGCTGCTCTTCCAGGTCCTTTGCTGTCTCTGACTGAATTGCAATGTCATCGGCGAACCTCAAAGTTTTTATTTCTTCTCCGTGGATTTTAATTCCTATTCCAAATTTTTCTTTTGTTTCAAAAATGGTTCAAATGGCTCTGAGCACAATGGGACTTAACTTCTGAGGTCATCAGTCCCCTAGAACTTAGAACTACTTAAACCTAACGAACTTAAGGACATCACACACATCCATTCCCGAGGCAGGATTTGAACCTGCGACCGTAGCGGTCGCGCAGTTCCAGACTGTAGCGCCTAGAACCGCCCGGCCACCCCTGCCGGTCCTTCTTTTGTTTCCTTTACTGCTTGCTCAATATACAGTTTGAATAACATCGGGGAGAGGCTACAAACCTGTCTCACTCCCTTCCCAACCACTGCTTCCCTTTCATGTCCCTCGACTCTTATAACTGCCATCTGGTTTCTGTACAAATTGTAAATTGCCTTTCGCTCCCTGTATTTTACCCCTGCCACCTTCAGAATTTGAATGAGAGTATTCCAGTCAACGTTGTCAAAAGCTTTCTCTAAGTCTACAAATGCTAGAAGCGTAGGTTTGCCTTTCCTTAATCTATTTTCTAAGATAAGTCGTAGGGTCAGTATTGCCTCACGTGTTCCAACTTTTCTACGGAATCCAAATTATGTATGGATATAGAAAACAACAGCGGTCCTATGACACTTCCCTGGGGCACTCCTGACGATACCCTTGTCTCTGATGAACATTCTCTGTTGAGGACAACGTACTGGGTTCTATTATTTAAGAAGACGGCTAGCCACTCACATATCTATGAACTTATGTCATATGCTCGTACCTTCGTTAACAGCATGGAATATGGTGTCGTGTCGTATGCTTTTCCGAAATCTGGAAGTATGGAATCTGCCTGTTGCCCTTCATCCATAGTTCGCAGCATATCACTGCGCGAAATTCGATAAACTATGCCATGAAAAATAGGGGTTGCTGTCGTTTTGCGTTTGGTGCATGTTACGTAATATGTTGCTGCATATGAAATTTAGCTAACGTATTGAATTTTTCTTTAGACTTGGGTGGAGGTCACTATCTGCCCCAATTTCGAGAAAATTGGTTCGCGTAGTACACTAATTTGCGATCGCGGTGCGTTAGCTATAAAGCAAGAGTGGAATATCCACAACATTCCTCATATTTCATAAACCGTTTGACATGTGAAATCAGATTTTGGCAAATGATAGCACGCACAGAGGAGAGTATTTTCCTATACGGCTATTATGCAAAACTTCATTATCTACTGTGTGATTCCACTAACTACAGACTTTTTCTATGAAAGAACTAAGTTTTTAAGGACCATCTATATCTGGTGAAATAAGAAATGCTATGAGTCTTGGAACAACATAAGTGAAGATATTACACGTTTATTTTGTACCAAGGATGTGCTTTCTCTCAGGATACTGACTTACTATTCTTCAGCTTCTCACTAAATAAACTTAATAAACCATTGTTTCCGACTCACTCAGTGTTTTGGACGAAAATTATTGGTTTGTGCGCACCGACCTCCGTATCCTTCACAGACGCTACCAGCAAGCCAGAATCTGTCTCCATAACTTCTACTAAAGTTTCCGACGCAAGTACATGCGAATGTTAGCTATGTATCCCCTGGTTAGTGTGACCAACTCTCCTGTAATTCCCGGGATTCCCGCAATGGAACGTATTTTTTCATAATCTCCCGGCTTATTTTCAGGCTCATTGGGCTTTTTTCTCCAGTTTTTAACTTTTTTTTACGTATATACAAATATTTTTCAAACATTTAAATTTTGGCGCACGATCAGAATTTGTTGAAATGTTGGGCAGTAGAGACAACTGATTCTATAACGACATTATGTCTATCGACTATCTCAGAAATGGTCAACCGACGCTTGGCGGTTAGACGTGACTTCGTTTCGGTGCCAGTGCTTACTGCGAATCGTTTCCTATATGTTATGACGGGCAGGGAGTTCGAAGCTAAAACGCTATCGAAAGAGAAAACAAAGTATATGTGTACATCTCTTACGGAGTGGGAAGCCTTATATTCCTGGATTGGATCAGGACGGTCAAATGCTTATAAAGCAAACTGCAAACGTGAGTTTAGCATCGCTCATGGTGGCAAGAACGATTGTGTACAGCACATGGAAACTTCAGGTAATAAATTATTGGTTCAAATGGCTCTGAGCACTATGAGACGTAACTGCTGAGGTCATCAGTCCCCTTGAACTTAGAACTATTTAAACCTAACTAACCTAAGGACATCACACACATCCATGCCCGAGGCAGGATTCGAACCTGCGACCGTAGCGGTCGCGCAGTTCCAGACTGTAGCGCCTAGAACCGCTCGGCCACCTCGGCCGGCTAATAAATTATTACTACGTATTCTAAAAAAAGATATATATCTTACTGTTCAGCATGTACTAATTAGTAATTGGCAATTTTCTAGGTTAACTTCTTGTATTTGCTTGTAGGTCACGAAAGCAAAAGCAAATGAAGTCACTACTTCAACCGAGATTACTTTCTTCAGCTCTCCTCACCTGGGAAGAGACCTAACAAACGGCGACGTGAAAACAATTGCTAGTGAACTTTTATTAGTCTACCACACAGCACAACACAGTCTAAGCTAGAGGAGCTTGGAATATGCGAGTAAACTTCAAACAACGTGTTCAGTGAAACTAATGTGTGAAAGAAAATACTTGCGAGCGAATTAAAGCTGAAATGATCAGAATGCATGTGTTGGCCCCAAGAAGTGTGAACGATTTTTTTGGAAGTTTTAAATGATCACAAAAAGTGTAACATGTTCTTTTGTTTAGCAACAGACGCCTCCAATCACCTAAACAGAAAAATGTTTCCAGTTGTAATACGATGTTTTGATTCCTTTAGTGGAATTTAAAAAAAAAATGTTGGTTTTCATGGAACAGGAAGATGAAACTGCAATGGATGACCATAGGTTGTTGGAAAATTCACTGAAGTCATATAATTTGAATGTCATTTATATATCATCAAACTGTTTTGATGGTGCCAATAGAAAATTATTGCAAGCACCATTCAGTCATGAAGCTGTTAAGTAATGAGAATGAAAAAATCCTCAAAGCCAGGTATTTTAACTATGTGTTTCATAATAACATGAAACGTGCATGCCATTATTTATGATAAGTACACTCCTGGAAATTGAAATAAGAACACCGTGAATTCATTGTCCCAGGAAGGGGAAACTTTATTGACACATTCCTGGGGTCAGATACATCACATGATCACACTGGCAGAACCACAGGCACATAGACACAGGCAACAGAGCATGCACAATGTCGGCACTAGTACAGTGTATATCCACCTTTCGCAGCAATGCAGGCTGCTATTCTCCCATGGAGACGATCGTAGAGATGCTGGATGTAGTCCTGTGGAACGGCTTGCCACGCCATTTCCACCTGGCGCCTCAGTTGGACCAGCGTTCGTGCTGGACGTGCAGACCGCGTGAGACGATGCTTCAGCCAGTCCCAAACATGCTCAATGGGGGACAGATCCGGAGATCTTGCTGGCCAGGGTAGTTGACTTACACCTTCTAGAGCACGTTGGGTGGCACGGGATACATGCGGACGTGCATTGTCCTGTTGGAACAGCAAGTTCCCTTGCCGGTCTAGGAATGGTAGAACGATGGGTTCGATGACGGTTTGCATGTACCGTGCACTATTCAGTGTCCCCTCGACGATCACCAGTGGTGTACGGCCAGTGTAGGAGATCGCTCCCCACACCATGATGCCGGGTGTTGGCCCTGTGTGCCTCGGTCGTATGCAGTCCTGATTGTGGCGCTCACCTGCACGGCGCCAAACACGCATACGACCATCATTGGCACCAAGGCAGAAGCGACTCTCATCGCTGAAGACGACACGTCTCCATTCGTCCCTCCATTCACGCCTGTCGCGACACCACTGGAGGCGGGCTGCACGATGTTGGGGCGTGAGCGGAAGACGGCCTAACGGTGTGCGGGACCGTAGCCCAGCTTCATGGAGACGGTTGCGAATGGTCCTCGCCGATACCCCAGAAGCAACAGTGTCCCTAATTTACTGGGAAGTGGCGGTGCGGTCCCCTACGGCACTGCGTAGGATCCTACGGTCTTGGCGTGCATCCGTGCGTCGCTGCGGTCCGGTCCCAGGTCAACGGGCACGTGCACCTTCCGCCGACCACTGGCGACAACATCGATGTACTGTGGAGACCTCACGCCCCACGTGTTGAGCAATTTGGCGGTACGTCCACCCGGCCTCCCACATGCCCACTATACGCCCTCGCTCAAAGTCCGTCAACTGCACATACGGTTCACGTCCACGCTGTCGCGGCATGCTACCAGTGTTAAAGACTGCGATGGAGCTCCGTATGCCACGGCAAACTGGCTGACACTGACGGCGGCGGTGCACAAATGCTGCGCAGCTAGCGCCATTCGACGGCCAACACCGCGGTTCCTGGTGTGTCCACCGAGCGAGGTGGCGCAGTGGTTAGCACACTGGACTCGCATTCGGAAGGACGACGGTTCAATCCCGTCTCCGGCCATCCTGATTTAGGTTTTCCGTGATTTCCCTAAATCGCTTCAGGCAAATGCCGGGATGGTTCCTTTGAAAGGGCACGGCCGATTTCCTTCCCCATCCTTCCCTCACCCGAGCTTGCGCTCCGTCTCTAATGACCTCGTTGTCGACGGGACGTTAAACACTAATCTCCTCCTCCTCCTGGTGTGTCCGCTGTGCCGTGGGTGTGATCATTGCTTGTACAGCCCTCTCGCAGTGTCCGGAGCAAGTATGGTGGGTCTGACACACCGGTGTCAATGTGTTCTTTTTTGCATTTCCAGGAGTGTAGATGTTGGAGTGTTAGTATTGCAAATATATAGTCACTTTTCCTGTTCTGCCAAACGAAGGGAAACGTTAAAATCATTTTTTGTATTTGTTGATGTTGGATAGGATGAAATCCTGCGACATGTAAATATTAGATGGTTATCAGTCATACCTGCTGCAGAAAGGTTTTTAAAAAACTGGGAGGCTATAAAAAGCTACTTTAAAAGCATAGATGATACAGACTGTCATAAAGTTTTGAAAAGGTATTTTTGCAATGAAAATACAGAAGTAGCCACAATTGTTCAGCCTTAGATGAGTTTCTCTGCGAATATTGGAAATGCTTTGATTCAAAAAAGCAAAGTATTTGGAGAACTCCGATCTTAGTATTAAGGGATCTCATGAAGCTGTGCAGTTACTAATTAGTAAACCTAGAGAGAGAAATGAAGACAGATTTTTTGATAGTGGTTCTCATAAATTGTTAGACACAGTTCTTGATTAAAATTTGAAATCTACTCGTGAGAACAACTTCACTGAATTCTATGATTCTTTAAATTCTTACTTTTCTAACAATTTGTTGATAGTTTAAAGTGTTTAATTCCACTATGTCTAAAAAGGGAATTAACATTCAACGACATGCATGAAATTGTGGGATGTGTCAAGGATTGTGTGAATAAAGATGAATTATGTGAGGAATTTTGTAATTCTAATAATGTAATTAAATGTGCTGTCTCTTTAGAGAGTACTGTCAGTCGGAAATGGATAAAAGTTTTAACAACTTTGAAATCAAATAAAATGAATTTTGTAAACTTGGGTAAGCTGGTATGTTAAGTTATGAGTATACCAGGAAGTCATGTTCACACCGAGAGAGTATTTTCTCTTATAAATAATAAGTGGACAGATGTAAGGAATAGAACAGTACAAGCACAATCAAATCTAAACTGCAAATTGCCATGAATTTTCCTTATTCACACAGTGAATTCATTGAATTTGTTAAAAATGATATAAAACTACTTACTGAAGCAAAATATGTGAAGTATTTGCGATGTGTAATTAAATAGTTATCTTTCACAAATACTTCTTTGGTTTTTGGTGAAATTTCGCCATGCTCTTAATCTCCCTCATTTTTTGACAAGGATATAAGTATCTCTCTTATTTTCTTTTAAAAAAGTTGGTCACCCTACCCCTGCTTCAAATGAAGCGCCGCACTCGGTACGGAAGAGCTCCACTTATCCGAACCGCAACTACCCAGACGACCAGTTATCCACGTCGCTTTAAGGAAAGAGAAATTCGTACAGTATGACTAAAGTCATTGGTTTTATTCAACAGTTATTGCAGTATACAGGGTGACCGGGCCAAATATCTCACGACATAAGCATCAAATGAAAAAAACTACAAAGAACGAAACTCGTCTAGCTTGAAGGGGGAAACCAAATGGCGCTATAGTTGGCCCGCTTAGGAACCCCAATTTTTTATTACATATTCGTGTAGTACGTAAAGAAATATGAATGTTTTAGTTGGACCACTTTTTTCGCTTTCTGATAGATGGCGCTGTAATAGTTACAAACGTATAAGTATGTGGTATCACATAACAGTCCGCCAGTGACGACGGTATTTGCTTCGTAATACATTACCCGTGTTAAAATGGACCGTTTACCAATTGCGGAAAAGGTCGATATCGTGTTGATGTATGGCTATTGTGATCAAAATGCCCAACGGGCGTGTGCTATGTATGCTGCTCGGTATCCTGGACGACATCATCCAAATGTCCGGACCGTTCGCCGTATAGTTGCGTAATTTAAGGAAACAGGAAGTGTTCAGCCACATGTGAAACGTTAACCACGACCTGCAATAAATGATGATGCCCAAGTAGGTGTTTTAGCTGCTGTCGCGGCTAATCCGCACATCAGTAGCAAACAAACTGCACGAGAATCGAGAATCTCAAAAACGTCGGTGTTGAGAATGCTGCATCAACATCGATTGCATCCTTACCATATTTCTATGCACCAGGAATTGCATGGCGACGGCTTTGAACGTCTTGTTCAGATCTACCACTGGGTACAAGAGAAATTACGGGACGATGACAGATTTTTTGCACGCGCTCTATTTAGCGATGAAGCGTCATTCACCAAGAGCGGTAACGTAAACCAGCATGATATGCACTATTGGGCAACAGAAAATCCACGATGGCTGCGACAAGTGGAACATCAGCGACCTTGGCGGGTTAATGTATGCATGGTGTGGCATTATGGGAGGAAGGATAATTGGCCCCCATTTTAAGGATGGCAATTTAAATGGTGTAATGTATGCTGATTTCCTACGTAATGTTCAACCGATGTTACTACAAGATGTTTCACTGCATGACAGAATGGCGATGTACTTCCAACAAGATGGATGTCCGGCACATAGCTCGCGTGCGGTTGAAGCGGTATTGAATAGTATATTTCATGACAGGTGGATTGGTCGTCGAAGCACAATATCATGGCCCGCACGTTCACCGGATCTGACGTCCCCGAATTTCTGTCTGTGGGGAAAGTTGAAGGATATTTGCTATTGTGATCCACCGACAACGCCTGACAGCATGGGTCAGCACATTGTCAATGCACGTGCGAACATTACGGAAGGCGAACTACTCGCTTTTGAGAGGAATGTCGTTACACGTATTGCCAAATGCACTGAGGTTGACGGACATCATTTTGAGTATTTATTGCATTAATGTGGTATACACAGGTAGTCACGCTGTAACAGCATTCGTTCTCAGCGACCATAGCGCCATCTGGTTTCCCCCTTCAAGCTAGACAAGTTTCGTACTTTGTAGTTTTTACGTTTGACGCTTATTTTGTGAGATATCTGGTCCCGTCATGATCAATGGACTGTATAGTACACTGTACGTTTCTTTATCGTTCTCAAATCAATCCGCAGCGACCGTATTAAAAGACAAAATCATTCAGTGAACAATGAATACCATACGCGCATTGTTGTGGTTGTGGAGCCTACCATTCAGTGAGGCCTACAGAGTTTAAACTTTTAGATGGCAGACCTCTCCCTAGTCCTGAATCTGTAGAAGTCGGTAAACTTCGGGAGGCTTCGGTATGCACGCAGTTTCGACTGCTGCCAACATTACGTAGCTGACTGTGTTGTACAAGGTAGCCATTGTCGTCTGCTTCGTTATCGTTTTGCGCTGTACTGTTCTGCGTGTTTTTATTGTGCAGTTGTGCTAAACATTATCAAAATGAGTGAAGAGGCAGTTGCTGGCCCATCTCGGGAGTCGCCAACAACCCCAGGCCTACGGTTAAAAGGAAACCAGTGTTACGTAGCGATGCTCGCAAAATTATCGGATGAATGGTTTGTGAGCGCATAGTAGACAGACATACATACATTCATTTATATATATATATATATATATATATATATATATATATATATATATATAAATGAATGTATGTATATATATATTTTAATGTACGTGACGATTTCAGTTTTGTTTACGAAAAACATTTAAAGCGAGTTTTACTTCCAAGCCTTTCGTCTGCTTTCGTGTAAGCATGACGCGCAATTTGTAGTGCCAGCACTGCAACTGGTAGGCGTGCCTTGTCCCCCCTTCCCCAACGGCTCCTCTCCCCTCGCCAGCAATGCTTGCTTCCACCTCTCCCCGCACTCCCCTCACAACTCAGCCGTCTTACAGTTAATACACTGTACACCAGTCTGTGTCGTGACCTTAACGCATACATTGATTTGTCGCTATGTGTTCCATCTTCTGTGTCTGTGTTTTTTGTGTGCATGTTCTAATTTACTCTGCGGCATATGTCTTCTAAAGGGAAACGTGTTGTCTTTATCGTTAGCAAACAAAATAAAAGTCCTTGAACAACCAAACAAAGGCATGAGTGGTAAGCTGTTAAGTGTGACGTTTAGAGTAGGACCATCAACAGTTTCAGAGATAAAAAGACAAATCCCGAGTTTATGTCTGTCGTTGAGAATGAAGATGGGAATTCGTCGAGAAAATCGATAAAAACAGTAGAGAACAAAGAGCCTGAAGAGGCCATATTCAACTGGTTTTTGCAGCAGCGAGCGCAAGGAAACTATCTTTCAGGCTGATTATTTGTGAAAAAGCGAAGCTTTTAACAGAGAAAATCGACAGTTTTTCCTCATATAAAGCGAGCAATGGCTGGCTGCAGAATTGCAAGGTAAGGCACGGTGATTGTGTGTTAGATGTAAGTGTCAGCAGTCACAAAAGCAGTACGAAATTTAATTGAACAATTCAAAATTGAAGCAGGATCTGATGACCCGCGGTGATTGTGAGTTGGATGTGCCAGCAGACCCAAAAGCAGTAGGAAATGTAAATGAACAATTCAATATTGAAGCGGAACCTCATGACCCTGAATTTTTATATAACGCTGATAAGACAGGCCTTATTTGGAAGGCTTTGCGTGAAACAACTTTAGCTTGTAAAAGGGAAATTAATGTTCCTTCCCATTAGTAATGTCTGTGTGACTCTTGCTTTTGATAGGAAAATCGAAAAACGCCAGGCATTCAAAAATGTGAAAAAACTTATCATCTCTTACAAGCAACTTGTACATGGAATAGCCGGTTGTAGGTCGCTTATCGCCGGCTTGGAACGCAACTGAATCGTAGTGACAAATTCAGGACTGTCTAGGTTAAGTTGTCCTCTTGAATACACCAAAGTTGTGTACTCACTAAACAGAGATATAACAGTTGGCACTTCAGTGGACCTGACCTGTAGCATACACTCACTGCCCTCGCTTAACGACGGGCGTAGCCGCTCCACAAATGACCACCACCATGTTCATTATGGTTATGAACTGACCATAGAAGCCAGACTGTCCATCATCTATACACTAAAAAAAAGTATATAAGCAACAATCGATGAACAGCTCAGCCAGACGTGAGAGAACCGATAAATGAGTAAGATGCTGAGGCATGTAGCAGCAGCAGGTGGGGTGTAGAGGCCATATGCCGTGGCAGTTACGTTGTGCAGCATTATCTACAGTTTAAACAATACAGACTGTAAATGTGTCAATGTTGGTATGATTTCTGACCGAGAATACTATCCGGTGGGCGTACTGGAAAATCCGCGGTTTTGTGAAGTTAAAGTGACATTATAAGCAATGAATAGTATCGACTAGGCAGGATGTCAATGAATATTTCTGCACTGTTCCACGGCACCGTTCATTCGCCGTCAGTAATGCTGGGGAATCATACAGTCACAGTAGGAAGCTTCCCTGGAACAATTAAAATTTTAGAAGCAGCGAGTGTATATATCTGCAGGACAGACTTTTCAGACTCTAATGTACGCAAGTCATAGCACAAAGTATGCTGTACGCTGTCGAATGAGGTGGCAATCTTACGTCTGCCGGTTTTATGAGATATTGTGGAGCAAGCTTTGGGAATCTGCTCACCGAACTCTGCGACCACCGGAAAAAACGGTCGCTCAGCTGAATGAATCATGTTGCGCCGGAATGGAGGTGGAAGTGTATGGGCAAAGTGTGCCAGATACAGGCACGGAACTGCGTTCGTATTGAAGTCTTGCTCATACACCGTGCACTGTGTAACTTCACGGTTCCCTATGCAACGCCCTGTATGGCAATGTGAGCGTCTAATCGTTTTCATGGTGGAATGAGCGACACGTTACTTCCCGATAGCATTCACTTGTTCAATTGTGGGTTTTTCAGGGTGTGGGAAAACTAATTTAGTTGTAACACTGTTAACACATCCTGAGGGGGTCCGCTTCGAACACGCATATACGAGGGTGAGTCATATTGTAAGAGGTATGCGCTATATGCGCTGCCTGCAACAGGCATGACTTAGGAGAGTCTCTGACCAGAGAGCAGTATGTAGTTAGTTGTTGCTTGTCGCTAGTCAGCAGTAGTCTGCGTCAGTCGGCAGTAGTCGGCGCGCGTCTGCGCTTGTCTGCAGTCTGCACTGGTCGATGAGTATTATTGTAGAAGGTAAAGAAGCGCATATCTAGTAATGTATGTTAACTGTCATCCAATTTCTTTTAAAAAATGCCCCAATAATAATTTTTATAATATAAAGTATTTTTTTTAAAAACAGCATTCATTTCAATTTAAAGAATATATCGAATGCATGATCATTCCTTTCAAGAATCACAAAAATATAGGCCAGCATTGCACGAAGCTGTGCCGAAAATTTTTTTAGGTAAGAGCAGATATATTCGCAGTTTTTATTGAGGTAAGAATTTTTGCTTTTTTTATTCAGAGTACAGGGCCATGGCGCAGCGCTGCTGTCGTCATAAAATTTACCTGGTTACTGAATTTTTTTATTATTTTGGTGATTAGGAATTTTTCTGTTTCGAACTTAACATTAAATGAGAAAACAATTTTGTGGGTACATTAAATGTGAATGCATTTCTGCACGGAGATAGTAAATGGGAACCAATTTTGTTCAGAGGTTACTAATATTTAAAATTCATTTAATTTAATATTTTTGTGGGGAGGTTACAATTGGTTCATTTTCATAATCTCCATGGGGAGGTTACAATATTAAAACCTTAAATATTTTTTAAAATGTTATTTATTGTGCAGAAGTGGTACAAAGCCGTGTCCCCCACGCTCAATGCAAGTCCTCCAGCACTTACAAAGTGCATAAATTCCTCTAGAAAAAAATTCTTTTGGTAGTCCGCGCAACCACTCATGTACTGCGTGGCGTGCCTCTTCGTCAGAACGGAACTTCTTTCCTCCCATTGCGTCTTTGAGTGATTCAAACATATGGAAATCACTTGGTGATGAGGAATGGCGCCATTCCATGCTCGCTCTCTTCATTTCCGGTTGGGAAGTGAACCCAGGTTTCGTCTCCAGTAACGATTCTTGCAAGGAAGCCATCAACTTCTCGTTCAAAGCGCCGAAGAAGTTCTTCACAAGCATCAACGCGTCGTTCTCTCATTTCAGGAGTGTGTTGCTGTGGCACCCATCTTGCAGACATTTTGTGAAACTGGAGTACATCATGCACAATGTGGTGTGCTGACCCATGACTAATCTGTAGACATGCTCCAATGTCATTCAGTGTCACTCTGCGGTCTTCCTTCACTATGGCTTCAACTGCTGCAATATTCTGTGGAGTCACAACTCGTTGTGCCTGACCTGGACGAGGTGAGACTTATTTGCGAACTTCCTACTCCATTCATAGACTTGCTGCTGTTACAAACATGCATCACCGTACTGAACCTTGATTCGTCGATGAATTTCAATAGGTTTCACACCTTCACTACGTAAAAAGCGAGTAACAGAACGTTGTTCTTGCCTGGTGCAAGTCGCAAGTGGGGTGGCCATCTTTATACTGATACTGCGACGGTATGTGTGCATCTGCACTATACTGCCACCTATAGGCTATTCTGCACGCTGTTTGTAGCACGCTTACCAACTTACAGGATAACGGCGTGAAATTTCGAGTTGTTATTACAAATTTAAGGTTTTCATTTGACTCACCCTCGTATTTTTTTTTAAATCGTGTTTCATTCAAAATATCAGCTGTTGCAGGAAATATTGCGCGGCATTGAGGGGATGACGTACCGAACGTTGAGTAAAGGAAGCGATATTCCAAAAATGGAGCCAGACAGTGTGTTCATATTTGACGATGTCGCGGTGGAAAACCAGAATGAGACCAGAAAACATTTCTACTTCGGTCGATATATTTTAATTGATACAGGCATACTTAAGGATCCCTAAGCAGTTGATCCGGGATAGTGTAAACCTTATTATAGCTTTCAAGCAGGACAACCTGAATTTAAAGTATTTTACCAAGCTCATGTAGGAACCAATATTTCATTCAATGAATTAGTCACTATATACAGAAACAACTCGCTGTATGGTTTTCTGCTTATTGATAAAACGAAGAAGCTGGGTGAGAGGCGAAACAGACGAAACTTCGATAAGATTCTGTGTTAAAGGGAGTGTACCAAAACGTAAGTCTGACAGCATATTGTAGGCTATGGACAAATTCGCAAGGACTCAGTGTGTTCGTCCTGATGCGATAAAGCATAAGCCAAAACATACGGCCGGCCGGAGTGGCCGAGCGGTTCTAGGCGCTCCAGTCTGGAACCGCGAGACCGCTACGGTCGCAGGTTCGAATCCTGCCTCGGGCATGGATGTGTGTGATGTCCTTAAGTTAGTTAGGCTTAAGTAGTTCTAAGTTCTAGGGGACTGATGACCTCAGAAGTTGAGTCCCATAGTGCTCAGAGCCATTTGAACCAAAACATACGTTTGTACGTCGACAGAAAAACCGAGACTATCAATACAAGATTAACAGAATAGGTTACAGGCGTCAAGGTAGCGGCTGTGAAAGGCCAATCTCTGCTGAACGACAGAATCAAGTGAAATGAGCAAGCAGTCAACACAAGGTTAGGCGAATTGGAAAGCATTATCAAGGCAGCAGCTAAAAAAGTCGAAGAATTGAATGACAGAGGCATATGTAGAGGGAGAAACTGAGGCAGTCAACGCACAATTATCAGAACTTGATGGATTGATAAAGGGAATAACTACAGGATGACTATATGAAGTAAAATCGTCATAACTTCTGATCGGTTTGCGTTAGAACGTTCAAACTGCACGGTTGGCCGCGGGGGATGATGGGAATTAGTATGTGCATGCACCGTTTGGTTTAGTGACGAAGCCCACTTTCATTCCATCCCCATTATCCAAAGTAGCCCTGATTTCGACAAGATGTGGTTCATGCAAAACAGAGCTCGTCCCCGTCGAAGCAGGAGAGTGTTTGATGTCTTTGAAGAGCTCTTTGGGTACCGCATTCTGACTCTGGGTACCCATAGGCCACTGGCATGGATCTCGATTGGCTGCCATATTCTCCGAATCTGAACACAGGCGACTCCTTCTTGTAGGGCTATATTAAAGACAGGGTGTACAGCAATAACCCAAACCCCTGCTGAGCTGAAAACAGCCACTCAGAAAGTCATCGACAGAGATCGATGTTCCGACGCTTCAGCGGATCATTCAGAATGTCGCTATTCGTCTGCACCCCATCATCGCCAATGATGGCAGGCATGTCGAACATGTCGTAAACGAAATCCGAATATCTGTAGTGACGTTTACATGTTGAATAAAGTGTGCGCTGGCCGCAGTTTGTAAGTAATTTACGTTTTTATCATATAGTTCAATAACTGTCACCCTGTGTGAGAACTCAGTTGTACGAGTCCCTGATGGGGCATACGAATGAAAGAGTCCATCGACAAGAATCTGACATAAGAGAGTTAAGAAAACGAACAACCAAGAGTATATAAGATGTTCACCATTTCGAAGTGAGATCAGTATGCGACAGAGAGTCAACAAAACGCAAGGCCATACAGGCGCAGAAAGAAATTCGTCGCGAACTGCGGCTTTTTTTTTTTTTTTAAATAAATGCCGGCTGGATCGTGACAGTCCCTCTTTGAAATGTTGAGACTCCTAACAGAAAATATTAAACAGCTTTCTTTGGTGGCGACTGACGAAATCATAGACCGACTATGACTACTGATGGCATCAGCAACAGCAGGGAATACAGCGCATACGATTGAAATAATGTCAGTTATTTCAGATCTTCGAGAACGGCGCTTTATTGAATAATAATGGAGGCCACTGCCTAAATTTTGATAAATAATCAGCATTGGCGGCCGAAGACTTCCGGCATAAGAAGTCAGCCTCATTCTGCCAACGGCCTTGTCAAAGAGGGCGGAGGAGCGGATAGAGGTTCAGGGCACTCTCCTGTCCTAGGGGTGGGAAATTGCCCCTAAAGGTGGAAGAATCAGCAATGATCAACGACATGAGGATGCAGAAGGCAATGGAAACCACTGCATTAAAGACACGTAACGTGTATCCACAGGACATGTGGCCTGTAATTGAAGAAATGTCATGATGATCTCTCCATTGGCAAAAGATTCCGGAATAGTCCCCCATTCGGATCTCTGGGAGGGGACTGCCAAGGGGGAGGTTACCATGAGAAAAAGATTGAATAATCAACGAAAGGATAACGTTCTACGAGTCGGGGCGTGGAATGTCAGAAGCTTGAACGTGGTAGGGAAACTAGAAAATCTGAAAAGGGAAATGCAAAGGCTCAATCTAGATATAGTAGGGTTCAGTGAAGTGAAGTGGAAGGAAGACAAGGATTTCTGGTCAGATGAGTATCGGGTAATATCAACAGCAGCAGAAAATGGTATAACAGGCGTAGGATTCGTTATGAGTAGGAAGGTAGGGCAGAGGGTGTGTTACTGTGAACAGTTCAGTGACCGGGTTGTTCTAATCAGAATCGACAGCAGACCAACACCGACAACGATAGTTCAGGTATACATGCTGACGTCGCAAGCTGAAGATGAACAGGTAGAGAAAGTGTATGAGGATATTGAAAGGGTAATGCAGTATGTAAAGGGGGACGAAAATCTAATAGTCATGGGCGACTGCAATGCAGTTGTAGGGGAAGGAGTAGAAGAAAAGGTTACAGGAGAATATGGGCTTGGGACAAGGAATGAAAGAGGAGAAAGACTAATTGAGTTCTGTAACAAGTTTCAGCTAGTAATAGCGAATACCCTGTTCAAGAATCACAAGAGGAGGAGGTATACTTGGAAAAGGCCAGGAGATACGGGAATATTTCAATTAGATTACATCATGGTCAGACAGAGATTCCGAAATCAGATACTGGATTGTAAGGCGTACCCAGGAGCAGATATAGACTCAGATCACAATATAGTAGTGATGAAGAGTAGGCTGAAGTTCAAGACATTAGTCAGGAAGAATCAATACGCAAAGAAGAGGGATACGGAAGTACTAAGGAATGACGAGATACGTTTGAAGTTCTCTAACGCTATACATACAGCAATAAGGAATAGCGCAGTAGGCAGTACAGTTGAAGAGGAATGGACATCTCTAAAAAGGGCCATCACAGAAGTTGGCAAGGAAAACATAGGTACAAAGAAGGTAGCTGCGAAGAAACCATGGGTAACAGAAGAAATACTTCAGTTGATTGATGAAAGGAGGAAGTACAAACATGTTCCGGGAAAATCAGGAATACAGAAATACAAGTCGCTGAGGAATGAAATAAATAGGAAGTGCAGGGAAGCTAAGACGAAATGGCTGCAGGAAAAATGTGAAGACATCGAAAAAGATATGATTGTCGGAAGGACAGACTCAGCATACACGAAAGTTAAAACAACCTTTGGTGACATTAAAAGCAACGGTGGTAACATTAAGAGTGCAACTGGAATTCCACTGTTAAACGCAGAGGAGAGAGCAGATAGGTGGAAAGAATACATTGAAAGCCTCTATGAGGGTGAAGATTTGTCTGATGTGATAGAAGAAGAAACAGGAGTCGATTTAGAAGAGATAGGGGATCCAGTATTAGAATCGGGATTTAAAAGAGCTTTGGAGGACTTACGGTCAAATAAGGCAGAAGGGATAGGTAATATTCCATCAGAATTTCTAAAATCATTGGGGGAAGTGGCAACAAAACGACTATTCACGTTGGTGTGTAGAATATATGAGTCTGGCGACTTACCATCTGACTTTCGGAAAAGCATCATCCACACAATTCCGAAGATGGAAAGGGCTGACAAGTGCGAGAATTATCGCACAATCAGCTTAACAGCTCATGCATCGAAGCTGCTTACAAGAATAATATACACAAGAATGGGAAAGAAAATTGAGAATGCTCTAGGTGACGATCAGTTTGGCTTTAGGAAAAGTAAAGGGACGAGAGAGGCAATTCTGACGTTACGGCTAATAATGGAAGCAAGGCTAAAGAAAAATCAAGACACTTTCATAGGATTTGTCGACCTGGAAAAAGCGTTCGACAATATAAAATGGTGCAAGCTGTTCGAGATTCTGAAAAAAGTAGGGGTAAGCTATAGGGAGAGACGGGTCATATACACTATGTACAACAACCAAGAGGGAATAATAAGAGTGGACGATCAAGAACGAAGTACTCGTATCAAGAAGGGTGTAAGACAAGGCTGTAGCCTTTCGCCCCTACTCTTCAATCTGTACATCGAGGAAGCAATGATGGAAATAAAATAAAGGTTCAGGAGTGGAATTAAAATACACTCCTGGAAATGGAAAAAAGAACACATTGACACCGGTGTGTCAGACCCACCATACTTGCTCCGGACACTGCGAGAGGGCTGTACAAGCAATGATCACACGCACGGCACAGCGGACACACCAGGAACCGTGGTGTTGGCCGTCGAATGGCGCTAGCTGCGCAGCATTTGTTCACCGCCGCCGTCAGTATCAGCCAGTTTGCCGTGGCATACGGAGCTCCATCGCAGTCTTTAACACTGGTAGCATGCCGCGACAGCGTGGACGTGAACCGTATGTGCAGTTGACGGGCTTTGAGCGAGGGCGTATAGTGGGCATGCGGGAGGCCGGGTGGACGTACCGCCGAATTGCTCAACACGTGGGGCGTGAGGTCTCCACAGTACATCGATGTTGTCGCCAGTGGTCGGCGGAAGGTGCACGTGCCCGTCGACCTGGGACCGGACCGCAGCGACGCACGGATGCACGCCAAGACCGTAGGATCCTACGCAGTGCCGTAGGGGACCGCACTGCCACTTCCCAGCAAATTAGGGACACTGTTGCTCCTGGGGTATCGGCGAGGACCATTCGCAACCGTCTCCATGAAGCTGGGCTACGGTCCCGCACACCGTTAGGCCGTCTTCCGCTCACGCCCCAACATCGTGCAGCCCGCCTCCAGTGGTGTCGCGACAGGCGTGAATGGAGGGACGAATGGAGACGTGTCGTCTTCAGCGATGAGAGTCGCTTCTGCCTTGGTGCCAATGATGGTCGTATGCGTGTTTGGCGCCGTGCAGGTGAGCGCCACAATCAGGACTGCATACGACCGAGGCACACACGGCCAACACCCGGCATCATGGTGTGGGGAGTGATCTCCTACACTGGCCGTACACCACTGGTGATCGTCGAGGGGACACTGAATAGTGCACGGTACATCCAAACCGTCATCGAACCCATCGTTCTACCATTCCTAGACCGGCAAGGGAACTTGCTGTTCCAACAGGACAATGCACGTCCGCATGTATCCCGTGCCACCCAACGTGCTCTAGAAGGTGTAAGTCAACTACCCTGGCCAGCAAGATCTCCGGATCTGTCCCCCATTGAGCATGTTTGGGACTGGATGAAGCGTCGTCTCACGCGGTCTGCACGTCCAGCACGAACGCTGGTCCAACTGAGGCGCCAGGTGGAAATGGCATGGCAAGCCGTTCCACAGGACTACATCCAGCATCTCTACGATCGTCTCCATGGGAGAATAGCAGCCTGCATTGCTGCGAAAGGGGGATATACACTGTACTAGTGCCGACATTGTGCATGCTCTGTTGCCTGTGTCTATGTGCCTGTGGTTCTGTCAGTGTGATCATGTGATGTATCTGACCCCAGGAATGTGTCAATAAAGTTTCCCCTTCCTGGGACAATGAACTCACGGTGTTCTTATTTCAATTTCCAGGAGTGTACAAGGTGAAAGGATATCAATGATACGATTCGCTGATGACATTGCTATCCTGAGTGAAAGTGAAGAAGAATTAAATGATCTGCTGAACGGAATGAACAGTCTAATGAGCACACAGTATGGTTTGAGAGTAAATCGGAGAAAGACGAAGGTAATGAGAAGTAGTAGAAATGAGAACAGCGAGAAACTTAACATCAGGATTGATGGTCACGAAGTCAATGAAGTTAAGGAATTCTGCTACCTAGGCAGTAAAATAACCAATGATGGACGGAGGAAGGAGGACATCAAAAGCAGACTCGCTATGGCAAAAAAGGCATTTCTGGCCAAGAGAAGTCTACTAATATCAAATACCGGCCTTAATTTGAGGAAGAAATTTCTGAGGATGTACGTCTGGAGTACAGCATTGTATGGTAGTGAAATATGGACTGTGGGAAAACCGGAACAGAAGAGAATCGAAGCATTTGAGATGTGGTGCTATAGACGAATGTTGAAAATTAGGTGGACTGATAAGGTAAGGAATGAGGAGGTTCTACGCAGAATCGGAGAGGAAAGGAATATGTGGAAAACACTGATAAGGAGAAGGGACAGGATGATAGGACATCTGTTAAGACATGAGGGAATGACTTCCATGGTACTAGAGGGAGCTGTAGAGGGCAAAAACTGTAGAGGAAGACAGAGATTGGAATATGTCAAGCAAATAATTGAGGACGTAGGTTGCAAGTGCTACTCTGAGACGAAGAGGTTAGCACAGGAAAGGAATTCGTGGCGGGCCGCATCAAACCAGTCAGTAGACTGATGAAAAAAAAAAAAAAAAAAAGGAGGCAGTGGTCCATGAACTTCAAAGGCGCACCCGCAAATTCTTCGAGAGCAGACGAGTCATAATACGTAGTTTGGACGATTTATGGCAGGTCGATCTAGTGGATATGAGAGAATACTAGCCATCGAATAAAGGGTTCAAATATAACTTAATTATCGTAGATATGTATTCCAAATACCGTGGACACTTAATGTGAAGGCAAAAACTGTGACTGACGTGACATAGGTGCTTGAACAATTGCTTCAGACTGGTACGAATTGGTGCCCTGACAACTTACAGGCAGACCACGGAGATGAATTTTACAACAAAGATTTCAAGTCGACAATGGAGCGATACTGGAAGAACCACAATTACACAAGCGTCCACACGAAAGCGAGCGTTATGAAGCGTCTGAACACAACCATCAATAACTGTATGTGGATGAAGTTTAACGTTCGTTGTTCATACATATGGTTAGACTTTTTCCCACAGATTACTGGAGAGCATAATTGAACTGAACATCGCACGATTAGGAAGACACCTACCGATCTACCTGGCAATAGCTTTCTGAATGCTTCACACGATCGAATTAAGATGATGGATCCACGCACGCGGAAGTTCAAAGTAGGTAATTTAGTGCGTATTTCGAAGTACAAAACTACGTTTGAGAAGTCCTGCGTGCCTAACTGGTCAAAGGAGATATATTTAGTGTCCAAAATACAGAGGACCAACCCGAGGACATATATCTTTTAGGATAGCGATGGTGCAGAAATTGCAGGAAGTTTTTACGTGGAAGAATTACAGGAAAGTTCCGAACCGAATGTGTTTCTCGTAGAGCGCGTCATAAGGCGTCGCAGGCGACTCAGCTTACCAGAATCACAAAACAGCTGGGTGTGCAAAACTCAACAGTGCGGTAGTATACCATGAATGCTAGGGAGCGGAACAGCAGATGTGGTGGTGGCGTACTGGATAAACTTCCAGTCGAGCTTTATCTTCTCGGGTACAAGTTCTGTGGACCTGGAACCAAACTGAAAAAGCGACGGACACGTGGTGATTAATCTACAGGGTGTACTTAAAGTCCAGGAACACTTTCAGTTATTTATTGCACTAGAACCAAACATTGTACAGATATCATACATGTGTCGTTTTGAAGAGAAACCCTGAAAGTTTTTTTTTTATTTATGTATACCTCCACAGCGTAGTTTGGTAATTTGCCGATAGTCAGCGCTAGTCGCATACATGGGGAGTTCAGGTGCGGATCGAGCTTTCTGTGTGTTGGAGTTCGACAAAATCAAGTGTGCTACAGCTTTACGATGGATGTTTAGAACCAAGTACAGTAAGAAGCCACCAACAAGCCAAATTCGCTACGACGGGTTGCTTGTGCCCGGCAAAGAGAAGCGGACATCCCAGTGTGAGTGAAGTGAATTTGGAGTGCATACGAGAGACATTCATATGGAGTCCAAAGAAAATGGTGCGATCCTATCAACTGTGATCCTCAACCCCCCCCCCCTCCTTTCCTCTGTCCTTTCCCTGGGCTCCCTCTCCCCCCTACCATCCTGTTTTCTCCCCGCCAAACCTCTCCCTACGTCCCTTCTCACCCCCCTCCCCCGAGTCCTTTTGTATTCCCCTCCTCCGCCTCCCCCACTCCATTTCGCGTCTGCCCAGCACCCCCCACCCCTCTTCTGGGCGCTCACCCTCCATCGGCTCCTTTCCCGCCTCCCCGCCTTTGCTTTTCCTCTCCTTTCCCCCCTTTTTTATTTTCCCATCATCTGTCCCGTTTCCCCACACCTGCTCTCGGCTGTGGTATGTCACATTTGCTAACTTTTTAGTGCAGTGTTCCAGTGATTGTTCAGTGTTGTTCGTCTTTCTCATGTTGCGAACAGAAACCATGCTGTCGCTGGGTGTGAATTTTATATCTTTTGCGAACAGAAACCACACTGTCGCCGTGTTTTTTAATTGTCTGTCTATTGTTTTACCTGTCTGCTTCGTATGTATTCTATTAGCATCATCATCCCTTTGTTCTATGTTTTAAGTTCCACGATTTTTTCGTCATGTTACTATTTAATTCTCCGATTTAAACGCCTGTTTTTATTATTTATTCTCTTCATCTTTTTAACAAAGCCCATAGGCTGAAGAGCGGCATACTAAGCTGCTGCCAGCCCGCCCCCTTCGGGAGGAATCGAAATTCAATAAAGGAAAAAAAAAACCAGTGCGACGTGCAACCCATGAACGGACTCGTGCACGTCAAGTGAACATTTCGCGCGCCAGAGATCATCACCATCGGTTCTTTGTGTGCGCTGTCGTGTTAGTGCTTTAGTGTTTCACCGCCCACGCTCCATCGTACACGTGCGTTATTTCAGTCATCAGAGTTCGTGTGCAAGTGCTGAACGTTTTTTATTTTACTACACTTGTGAACAGCTCCATGGTTGTTCTCATGTGTCTACTGTTTTTTGTACATCATTATGTTTTTTTTTTCTATGTCTTCCTTGTTGCTGTTTGTACTATCTGTGGCCGAAAAGAGGCGTAATATTGCCACTGCCGGCCCACCTTTGTATAAGGTGTTAAAATAACAATAAAGAAAAAACAAAAAAAATGTGAATTCGAAATGGCTCCAATGACAATGTGGAAAGTCCTGTGACAGAAGCTGTCTGTGAAACTATTCAAATTAGAGCTAGTGCAGAAGCTCATTGACGACGACAAAGACAAGCGTTTTGAATTTTGTACGCAGTTGCAACAATTGAATAAGGATGGGGATGGCATTGTTGATTTTTAGTGACAAAGGCACTTTTCACAGTAATGTGAAAGTGAACAGGCGTAATTGTCTAATCTGGGACACAAAACATCCAAACGAATGCATTGAAATTGAGCGTGATTCCCCAAAGGTAAATATTTTTTGTGCCTTATCACGTCGAAAACTGTATGGGCCATTCTTTTTCGCCCAGAGCACTGCCACTGTATATTCCTACTTGGACATTTGCAGCAATGGCTCATGCCTCAAATGCAATCAGACTCTCTGTTCATCTTTCAGCAGGATGGGGCTCCACCCCATTTTCATCATGAAGTTCGTGGCTACCTGAACACGGAGCTGCCGCATCAATGGATCGGCCATGCTACAGAAGGGGACAGCTGCTTCAAGAAATGGCCCCCTCGATCACCAGATCTCACTCCGTGTGACTTTTTTCTGTGGGGACACATTAAAGATCTGGTGTATGTACCGCCTCTACCACGTGATGTAGCAGAGCTCTGGGAGAGAATACAGGAAGTGACAGCCACAGTCAACTATGCTATGCTGTGATGGGTATGGCAAGAATTCGAGTACCTTATTGACGTCTGCCATGTCACTCATGGTTCGCATATCGAATGTTTGTAAAAAAAAAACCTTTCAGAGTTTCTCTTCAAAAATGCAATATGTGTGACACCTGTACAATCCTTAGTTCTTGTGCAATAAATAATTGAAAGTGTTCCCGGACTTTATGTACACCTTGTATTTGGTGAAGCCTGTAAGGAGCATGACTTGACGTATGCTGCAAATCGAGGTTTGGCAGAACGTCATGCAGCAGACCGCATTTTGCCTATAAGACGAAGCAAGTACGTCGCAAACGAGGTGTGGGATAGTACAACGTATTGTGGCATTTGCAGTGCAGGAATAAATTTAAAGTAAATAACGACCGCGGCTCGGCGCGCACTGACAAAGAAGAAACCAACTGGGTGTTCAAAAAATTGCATTCAATCAGCGGCGGTAGCGGCAAAAAGTGTCATGAAGGAGAAGCAGAAAGGAGCAAGAAGAAGTCTTGCTGAACAGCACAGGGTCCTGCCAATACCTTAGACATCTGGTAGAACCATCCCATTCGTAACTCCAGCGTTTGCAGGGCTGTCGGTAGCCGGGTCATTGCCGGGTGGCGCCCGAACAGTGAGGAATGTGCAAAATGCGCACGAGCAAATGGAGGAATCTAAAAGAAATGCATAGAGTGATGGAGGTCGTCGTTTTCGGTAAAGGACTATATTTAAAACTATACAAGGAAGGGCTTGGACTGTTTATCAAAAATAGAATCGCCTAACTATTCTACCTAATTGACCTCTTGCCAATACTGATCTGCATATATTCGTAGAGAAACTCGGAATATGAAGAATTCTTGCTGTGTTTATGAGGAATACTTCGCCAAAGAAGATATGAGAATGCAAGTAGTGTGGGCTCGCGAATTTAGACGTCGCAGGAGGATCTGGAACCGACCAGTTTGCGTACGTTAAGATAAAACATAGCAATGTGCTGTACCTTTCCTCGTACTGGGATTGACGCGCACCTGGAGAATTGCGCCGATACTAGCTCTTTATTCGCACGAAGTAATGGCCGCTATCGACAGGGGATCTCAAGTTGATTCCGTATTTCTAGATTTCCGGAAAGCTATTAACACCGTTCCTCACAAGTGACTTCTAATCAAGCTCCGGGCCTATGGGGTATCGTCTCAGTTGTGCGACTGGATTCCTGATTTCCTGTCAGGAAAGTCGCAGTTCTTAGTAATAGACGGAAAATCATCGAGTAAAACTGAAGTGATATCAGGTGTTGCCCAGGGAAGCATCCTGGGACCTCTGCTGTTCCTGATCTGTATAAATGACCTGGGTGACAATCTGAGCAGTTCTCTTAGGTTGTTCGCAGATGATGCTGTAATTTACCGTCTAGTAAGGTCATCCGAAGACCAGTATCAGTTGCAAAGCGATTTAGAAAAGATTGCTGTATGGTGTGGCAGGTGGCAGTTGACGCTAAATAACGAAAAGTGTGAGGTGATCCACATGAGTTCCAAAATAAATCCGTTGGAATTCGATTACTCGATAAATAGTACAATTCTCAAAGCTGTCAATTCAACTAAGTATCTGGGTGTTAAAATTACGAACAACTTCAGTTGGAAAGACCACACTGATAATATTGAGGGGAGGGCGAGCCAAAGGTTGCGTTTCATTGGCAGGACACTTAGAAGATGCAACAAGTCCACTAAAGAGACAGCTTACACTACACTCGTTCGTCTTCTGTTAGAATATTTCTGTGCGGTGTGGGATCCTTACCAGGTGGGATCGACAGAGGACATCAGAAGGGTGCAAAAAAGGGCAGCGCGTTTTGTATTATCACGTAATAGGGGAGAGAGTGTGGCAGATATGATACGAGAGTTGGGATGGAAGTCATTAAAGCAAAGACGTTTTTCGTCGCGGCAAGATCTACACTCCTGGAAATTGAAATAAGAACACCGTGAATTCATTGTCCCAGGAAGGGGAAACCTTATTGACACATTCCTGGGGTCAGATACATCACATGATCACACTGACAGAACCACAGGCACATAGACACAGGCAACAGAGCATGCACAATGTCGGCACTAGTACAGTGTATATCCACCTTTCGCAGCAATGCAGGCTGCTATTCTCCCATGGAGACGATCTTAGAGATGCTGGATGTAGTCCTGTGGAACGGCTTGCCATGCCATTTCCACCTGGCGCCTCAGTTGGACCAGCGTTCGTGCTGGACGTGCAGACCGCGTGAGACGACGCTTCAGCCAGTCCCAAACATGCTCAATGGGGGACAGATCCGGAGATCTTGCTGGCCAGGGTAGTTGACTTACACCTTCTAGAGCACGTTGGGTGGCACGGGATACATGCGGACGTGCATTGTCCTGTTGGAACAGCAAGTTCCCTTGCCGGTCTAGGAATGGTAGAACGATGGGTTCGATGACGGTTTGCATGTACCGTGCACTATTCAGTGTCCCCTCGACGATCACCAGTGGTGTACGGCCAGTGTAGGAGATCACTCCCCACACCATGATGCCGGGTGTTGGCCCTGTGTGCCTCGGTCGTATGAAGTCCTGATTGTGGCGCTCACCTGCACGGCGCCAAACACGCATACGACCATCATTGGCACCAAGGCAGAAGCGACTCTCATCGCTGAAGACGACACGTCTCCATTCGTCCCTCCATTCACGCCTGTCGCGACACCACTGGAGGCGGGCGGCACGATGTTGGGGCGTGAGCGGAAGACGGCCTAACGGTGTGCGGGACCGTAGCCCAGCTTCATGGAGACGGTTGCGAATGGTCCTCGCCGATACCCCAGGAGCAACAGTGTCCCTAATTTGGTGGGAAGTGGCGGTGCGGTCCCCTACGGCACTGCGTAGGATCCTACGGTCTTGACGTGCATCCGTGCGTCGCTGCGGTCCGGTCCCAGGTCGACGGGCACGTGCACCTTCCGCCGACCACTGGCGACAACATCGATGTACTGTGGAGACCTCACGCCCCATGTGTTGAGCAATTCGGGGGTACGTCCACCCGGCCTCCCGCATGCCCACTATACGCCCTCGCTCAAAGTCCGTCAACTGCACATACGGTTCACGTCCACGCTGTCGCGGCATGCTACCAGTGTTAAAGACTGCGATGGAGCTCCGTATGCCACGGCAAACTGTCTGACACTGACGGCGGCGGTGCACAAATGCTGCGCAGCTAGCGCCATTCGACGGCCAACACCGCCGTTCCTGGTGTGTCCGCTGTGCCGTGCGTGTGATCATTGCTTGTACAGCCCTCTCGCAGTGTCCGGAGCAAGTATGGTGGGTCTGACACACCTGTGTCAATGTGTTCTTTTTTCCATTTCCAGGAGTGTATTTACGAAATTTCAGTCATCAACTTTCTCTTCCGAATGCGAAAATATTTTGTTGAGCCCAACCTACATAGGTAGGAATGATCATCAAAATAAAATAAGAGGAATCAGAGCTCGAACAGAAAGGTTTAGGTGTTCGTTTTTCCCGCGCGCTGTTTGGGAGTGGGATGGTAGAGAGATAGTATGATTGTGGTTCGATGAACGCTCTGCCAAGCACTTAAATGTGAATTGCAGAGTAATCATGTAGATGTAGATGTACTTCGCCAAATCTCGTGTGTTCTAAAGTTTTCGAAGCTACCAGCACACCTCTGTGGTCATTTCTGTATAATGCTTCTCCTGACAAATGCATAAAACAAGCAGCATACACATCAACTCGTCATTCGACCTTGACATGTCATGTCGTACACTCTGACTCTTGTCTTTATTAAGCACAAACTACTTTCCTCCCATAGAACCAAAAAATGGGTCAAATGGCTCTGAGCACTATGGGACTTAACATCTGTGGTCATCAGTCCCCTAGAACTTAGAACTACTTAAACCTAAGTAACCTAAGGACATCACACACAACCATGCCCGAGGCAGGATTCGAACCAGCGACCGTAGCGGTCACGCGGTTCCAGACTGAAGCGCCTAGAACCGCACGGCCACATCGGCCGGCTATAGAACCAAGCATGGGCGAGTGGAATATTTCACTGATTGGTTTGGAAATCTATAACAGCATTCGAAACATCTCCGAAGTGAACAATAAACCTCACCTGGGAGGCAGCAAAATTGAAGAGGTTCCTCCTGGCTCGTGTGACAATGACAATCTAAATACAATTATAAAACGATCTGGAGAAGTCTTTGACATCTGTGCAAACGTTAATATATTTAAAATGGATATAAAAACGGCTAGAGATAAGATATACCTTAGCCAGGAAGGATCAGTAGGATCAATACTCCAATTCTCGAGGAGTCAAGTTTTGACTAATAATACTGAGAGAACTTACTTGTCGGTTAACTTGTGGATATTCCTCCTGTTAGCGCGATCCGTGTCGAGGGTAATATCGTTACCAACTCGTGCATCAACAATCGATTAATGTATACAACATACGGATTCTTTCCCACAGTGGGACCAGGATACAAACTCGTCGAGGTCTCCAGTAGTCCAATATATCTCCCAGTCACTGTTCAGACATTAAATCATCTCGAGTTGAACATTGTTGACCAGGACGGAAAACCGGTTGATTTTCGAGGAGTGGAAACCGTGATAAGTCTTCATTTGAAACAGCGCAACTATGGCATTAACGTATAAAAACACCTCGCATACCAGTCAGTAAGCCACTCTGCAGTGGAAGGACAAGGCGATAACACGTCAGAGTTATGAGTTCCTCAAGTCGACTGGACTGAAATCTCACAGTGGCGTTTCTCGAAGTAACAGCACCAGGTCGACGTGACAAGCGAATCACATGTCAGGTATACGTGTCTCACAACCCTTTTGCATCAACGGCGTTCAGTAATCGACGAGATAAGAACACTGAGTCAGCATCAAGACGAATTAACACTTCCGAGCAGCAGCTTCCTATACTTGGAAGGCACATTATGAAAAATGACCGAAGCACTTCAGCGGAGCTTCGAGACTCGCCTTTCTATTTCAAGAGGTACGATATGAACTTAATAGCGTCGAGGTCGACCGAAGAGAAAGCACTGGAATCACATCAACACTCAAAACTTACGTATCCACATCAAATTCGGACCTGAATGTATTACAAAACGTAGAACAGTTCACTGACAGATCGATAAGTACCTGCTTTAGTATACGCATCCCTCTCAAAATGCTTATGCGGTTATTTGAGGACAATAAGAGAGCCATTTTGCACGCTAAACGGGAAATAAACCTCGTTCGAAGTGTAACAGATAATAATGCATACATTTAAGAAGCGCAAGCGGCAGAAAGTAAAATTCTATTGGATAAATTAGTGAGAAAAGTATCGCACATTTCTGTGTCAAATGAGACCTGCCTGAAATTTTGACGTGTATTGAACTCGGGAGCTCAACTAGCACTAAGTTACCGTTTGTGGGAGCTGTACGAGTACTCGGCTCTACCAACGACTTCAAAACACAGCTGGTCTCTTAAGACGAAGGTACAATTGGAATCGCCACGTTTCGTTATTCTAGGACTGCAGACAGACAGGCAGGGGAACATGACTAAGCATTCGACCATATTAGACAACTGTAAACTAAGCAGTGCAAAAGTGCTCCTGAATTCGTTATAGAACCCATATGAGAGTCTACAACTTGACTAGAACAATAAGAATACCGGCGTACTGTACGATATGTGCTCGAGATTCCGATTTTCTTACTATGAGGGCGACTAGTTGGGATGTTTGCTCGACCCACAGACGTTTGAAGAATTAGCGCCTGTTGTTGTGATTGATTTCTCGAAACAAAACGAAAGCATCATGACTGGTTCCTATAGACATCCGCACTGAATTTGAATCATCAAGTATAAATGTGACATGACTTCCTTCACACCAGAGGCAGTCCACGATGGGTCCTGAAAGTGTGAGCATCGTCTTAGATCCACAGGGCTTCCACAACGAGAGTGGACAATTTGTGTTCAAAGATGTTGCTTTTCTTGCGTTTCAAAACTCTGGACTGGCATTAACAACGTTCTCAACAATCGTCGCTTCACCCAAACCATTTAAAACAGTGCAGAGTGCCAAGATTCGATGGAAAGTAGTGGCCTCCAATCACCATGGGAGGCGGTGGGATGTCGATGGTTTACAGAATGAAGAAGTGGTGAACAACGCTTCGAATCTACAATCATAAAGACAACATTGTTTATATCATAGGTCATGAAAAATTTGTGTGGTTTCGTTATATTTTCAAAAGTGCAACAATAAGGAACCTTGAAGATCTTACCTGCACAGCTCTTTGGAGGCCGAGGAAAAACTGTAGACATATAACTAATTATATTTGTGCTTCAGAAAATGTACAAGTATTTTTAAGCTGAGTAATCAGTAAATGATACAATCTTTTATGGAACATTGTTGTATTTATTCTCATCATCCTCTTGCAGCGCTCAGGCAAGTATTCATAATACGCTGTCTTTGCAGTTCACTAACTACTGGACTTTAATTCTTGAAACGTTCTCAATATTTTTCTGGAAGCGCCACCTGTCAACAGCAACCTGCACCCAGGAACGCACATGAGCCTCTCTCTCTATATAAGGCATGTGCCAGTCGTGTAACATGTCAAATCCTAGAACACCATACACTCCGCCTCGCCTATCGCATCCATCACCCCTCCCCCATGCGGATCTTGTATGATCTCATTCCGTTCCCGCACCTCCTCGTTTCCCTCGAACGGATACAGATCCTCTACACCTCCCGTAAGCTTGATCCCGCTCACCAGCTTGTCTCTCCCATCCTCTCCCACCCCCGTCCGCTGCCGCGCCTGTATTCCCACGTCCCACCTGTTCTCCATCTCCCCACTGTCCATACCCTCGCCCTAGGTGGCTTCCAGCAACTCCCCCTTCCTGATGATGCCCTCATCCCCTCCATCTACCCCTCTTACCAACTTTGATCCTCCCCTACCACACCCTGTGTTTTTTTCCCAAGAGCACCCTCTCTCCCCTCTCTCACTCCTCCCTTCCTCCCTCCCCCCTACCTTCTTTCCTCCCCCTCCCATCTCCTCTGCCACTGGCATCTACATCCTCCCCTCTCCTTCCTCCCCCTCCCCCACCTTCATGTATTTTAATTTTGTGTGTCTACTGTTGTCTATCCACCGTGTTGTTTCGTTTTTCTATGTTTCCACTTGTACTGAATGTATTATCTGCGACCGAAGAGCGGCGCAGTCTTGCCGCTGCGGCCTACCTTGTATGACGTTTCAAAATGACAATAAAGAAAAAAAATGGTCTAACATGCAAACTGAGGCGCATGCCTTTTGTGGAAAACGCACTTTCTTTTTAGACATTGTTGCATGTGAGCGCTCGGCGCCAGGAAGAGCCCACAGCGGCGAGCAGCCACCAGGGTCGTTATCACTCTCTGGTTTCAGATAGCGGACAGCACTGAATGCACAGCGGCCTGCGCACGACCTCACCGACCACCTACGGTGTAATATAACAACGCCGGCGCTAGCGGTGACATGCTGCCGCAATGCCACTGAGGGGAGGTGCTGTCTGGCCAGCGCCTACGCGCACGCAGGAAGTGACTTGAATATGCAGCGATGATAATAATAATAAGTTTATTGCAGCCAAATAGCCATACAAATTCAATGTACAGTGATAATAATAAGATAAATTAGAAATTTCACGTATTGTGATTTGCATAGTCACTTATTGTTCGTGTCCTATTGGTACAGAGCTCTATCTGGTAACGTTTGCAAATTTGGTGACACAGTTTACACTCACACATTTCGTTTGGTTTATGATATGACGTGTTGTTGCAAATAAGGTGTTGTAAACCACGGTCTGCCAATCTGGTGATCACGTGTCTCAGTTCGAAGTTTTCCTTTGTCCGTGTTCGGACAATCATGGCAACTGTGCTGTAAAATTCTGGACTTATGTCTTCCCTTTTTTTTTTCAATGTTTTAAGTAGACTTCCCAAGGCGCTGCTATTGAGTAGCATTAGGATTGTCCGAAGGTCTTCAATGAGGAAGGGTTCCGTCGCCAGCAGGTATACATGTCTCGATCGTGTTGTTTTGGACACTCCTATTGCTTTCTTTATATAGGTCGCCTTCACTCTTTCTAGTTTTGTTAGGTTGTTCACTGTAAGATGTGGTCCAATGATTTCTGTGCCGTACGTCAGTACTGGGAAGATTTTGGCTCTGAATAGTGCCGTTGCTGTCTCTAGGCTAAGAGATCTGATGTATTGTATTTCATGCACTGCCATTATTGCTTGCCATTGCTTTCTCTGTTACATGTTTTGTGAAACATTTTGTAGTTGTTTGTGTTGTGACCCCTAGGTACTTTCTTACTTCGTTCCATTGCAGTATTGCGCTTATAATTCGCGTCCAGGTGTTGTTTTTTCCCAGGGTTTCCTCTAGTTTTTTGATCATTAATTTTCTGTTTATAAAGTCAAAGGCTTTTGTAAAGTATATGAATACTACATAGAACTTTTCTCAGTCTTCAAGGCTTCCCATACGCTCTTTAGCAGGAGATCTATTGCTGTCAGAGTTGATCTTCCCTTTCTGAATCCTATTTGGCTTTCGGGGAGGTGTTCGTCGATTATTTGCTTTATTCTTTCTGTTATCATTCTTGTGAACACTTTGAAAGGGAAGTTTTCTAGGGCTATGCCTCTGTATTTGCTGGGGTCCTTGGGGTCTCCTTTCCCTTTATAAAGCACTTTTACTGTTGACTGTCTCCACTGTTCCGGAATGGAGGCTGTTTCTATACACTTACTGTAGAGTTTTGTCCACATTGGCATTAGTATTTGGGCAGTGTCTTTCAGATATTCGCTATAAAGTCTGTCAGGGCCTGCACCTTTTTTACTCTTGATGCTGTTAATGGCATCTTTGATCTCTTCCTTGGTCAATGGGATCCAATCCACAGTTGTTTGCAGCATTGTATCCTCTCTGCCCTCTGGTTTCCCTCTTAGTCCTTCCTTATTCAGTACGTTCTGGGGTGTAGCACAATATATGGGTCTTTTGAGGCTACCTCCACTAGTTTCTTTCCTTCTTTTGCCCAGAATGATCTCTTCTTTTCCTTTAGAGTTTTCTTATAGATGCTTCGTTTTTCGGCGTAAATCCTGAGGAGTATAGGGTTCTCTGCGCACTGTTTTAGTTGATGTAGGCTTCCTAGTACATCTTTTCTTAGACTGTAACTCTCTGTGTCGAACCATTTTTTCGCTGTTCATTTGTATCTGGGGTTGGCGGTTGTCTTAGGAGCTCTCCTATAGCTTCTGTTGCTTCCTCTAGTCGCGAATTGTCTATTAACATTTGTTTTATATGATAGAATTCTGCTTTTACTTTCCCGACGTCTATTGTTCTCGAGAGTGCTTCTTCCTCCTTTTCTTGCGTTTTTCGCCATGCTCCTTGGATATTTATTTCCAGAGGGATATGTTTCCGAAGTGGTGTGTGGTCTGCAGTCCAGAGAGGTAATATATATCCCCTGATTGGCCCCCTTATGAACGCAATGTCTATTGTACTTTTGCCGCTGTGGGAAATATATGTAGATATGTTGGGATTGTTTAACAGGATAAAGCCTTCTTCTTGCAACTTTTCCACTGTTACTTTTGCTTTGTAATTTTGTACATCCATTCTGCAATTTAAGTCTCCAGCAATAATTAGCGGTTTATTATGTTTACTCTGAGTGATCAGCTAGCCTATTTCATCTATTATATCAATGCATGTTTTGTTCGGTTAGACGTATGCTGATATTATTGTAATGTGTTTCGTTTCTGTCAGGAGTGTATGTAGTTGCAGTTATTGGCGTTAATTCCGGATTTATGAGCACAGTTATTCCTCCACTGGGTCTTCCTCTGTCGCCTTGTTTTGCAGGGAGATGAGTACAGTAAAATTCTGGATGTTGCCAGTCTTCGGTTAAGAATGTTTCTGTTAAGACTGCTATGTCATATCCCTGCAGAAAGTCTGTTGGAGCTGTGTTGGTTGCACTTTTTAGACCTTCTATATTCCACAGGAGGGTCTTTAAGGTTCCTACTGCAGCGATAAGCATTCCTGAAATAGACGGCGCTCGCCTAGGAATTGCTTCCGTGCAGGAGCTCATTCGAGTCTTGTCCACGACAGGCGTAAATTCCTCGCGCTAGTATGTAACGTTAGGCGCGAATTGAGACGCGTATAGCACAAGAGGCGCGGCGCGGAGCAGTGTTGCACTCATTTTTGTAATTTAACGGGTTGAAGTGCGACCGCGCAGATAGGGACGTGACGCGATGGCGACGCGACACTCGCCTGCGCCAGGTCGCGCGGCGTTGTGGTTGAGGCACAGTTCACGCGAGGGAGGGGTGAGGCGGGGAGTGGGAAAGCAGTCCTGCCTTATGCTCCCTTAGGCAACCCGCATGTGGCCGTGGCAGTGTTGGCAGTCCAAAAAATATTGCCTTATTGCTGAACCTTATACTCATTGAGTAGTGTTTCGTTTTTCGCCAGTTAAGCTCTCGATCTTTTTCATTAGTCCATCATATTCTTCAGTTATTCATATGGATATACACTCCTGGAAATTGAAATAAGAACACCGTGAATTCATTGTCCCAGGAAGGGGAAACTTTATTGACACATTCCTGGGGTCAGATGCATCACATGATCACACTGACAGAACCACAGGCACATAGACACAGGCAACAGAGCATGCACAATGTCGGCACTAGTACAGTGTATATCCCACCTTTCGCAGCAATGCAGGCTGCTATTCTCCCATGGAGACGATCGTAGAGATGCTGGATGTAGTCCTGTGGAACGGCTTGCCATGCCATTTCCACCTGGCGCCTCAGTCGGACCAGCGTTCGTGCTGGACGTGCAGACCGCGTGAGACGACGCTTCATCCAGTCCCAAACATGCTCAATGGGGGACAGATCCGGAGATCTTGCTGGCCAGGGTAGTTGACTTACACCTTCTAGAGCACGTTGGGTGGCACGGGATACATGCGGACGTGCATTGTCCTGTTGGAACAGCAAGTTCCCTTGCCGGTCTAGGAATGGTAGAACGATGGGTTCGATGACGGTTTGGATGTACCGTGCACTATTCAGTGTCCCCTCGACGATCACCAGTGGTGTACGGCCAGTGTAGAAGATCGCTCCCCACACCATGATACCGGGTGTTGGCCCTGTGTGCCTCGGTCGTATGCAGTCCTGATTGTGGCGCTCACCTGCACGGCGCCAAACACGCATACGACCATCATTGGCACCAAGGCAGAAGAGACTCTCATCGCTGAAGACGACACGTCTCCATTCGTCCCTCCATTCACGCCTGTCGCGACACCACTGGAGGCGGGCGGCACGATGTTGGGGCGTGAGCGGAAGACGGCCTAACGGTGTGCGGGACCGTAGCCCAGCTTCATGGAGACGGTTGCGAATGGTCCTCGCCGATACCCCAGGAGCAACAGTGTCCCTAATTTGCTGGGAAGTGGCGGTGCGGTCCCCTACGGCACTGCGTAGGATCCTACGGTCTTGGCGTGCATCCGTGCGTCGCTGCGGTCCGGTCCCACGTCGACGGGCACCTGCACCTTCCGACAACTGGCGACAACATCGATGTACTGTGGAGACCTCACGCCCCACGTGTTGAGCAATTCGGCGGTACGTCCACCCGGCCTCCCGCATGCCCACTATACGCCCTCGCTCAAAGTCCGTCAACTGCACATACGGTTCACGTCCACGCTGTCGCGGCATGCTACCAGTGTTAAAGACTGCGATGGAGCTCCGTATGCCACGGCAAACTGGCTGACACTGACGGCGGCGGTGCACAAATGCTGCGCAGCTAGCGCCATTCGACGGCCAACACCGCGGTTCCTGGTGTGTCCGCTGTGCCGTGCGTGTGATCATTGCTTGTACAGCCCTCTCGCAGTGTCCGGAGCAAGTATGGTGGGTCTGACACACCGGTGTCAATGTGTTCTTTTTTCCGTTTCCAGGAGTGTAGTTGTGCTGTCTTATTTCGTTATCGTTTATCTTTAGTCAAGAACAATGCGCAGTCCAGAGACTGGTGAGCCATTAGCCACTGGAATTATATCTTCTGCCTAACAATGTCTTCAAATTGCAAGAAAGGACAGACAATTCATCGCCAGAATGGTGAAATAGGAAGTAATATTATAAAATCATATCATCAAGAAGCATGGTCAGAAATTTTAAATATTATCCAGTAAAACAAGGATGTCTACGTGCTGCCTATGCTGACAGTTCTACATGTACATCATCATACATACTCCGCAATCCACCATACGGTGCGTGGCGGAGGGTACCTCATACCACAACTAGCATCTTCTCCCCCTGTTCCACTCCCAAACAGAACGAGGGAAAAATGACTGCCTATATGCCTCTGAACGAGCCCTAATCTGTCTTATCTTATCTTTGTGGTCTTTCCGCGAAATATAAGTTGGCGGCAGTAAAATTGTACTGCAGTCAGCCTCAAATGCTGGTTCTCTAAATTTCCTCAGTAGCGATTCACGAAAGGAACGCCTCCTTTCCTCTAGAGGCTCCCACCCGAGTTCCTGAAGCATTTCCGTAATACTCGCGTGATGATCAAACCCACCAGTAACAAATCTAGCAGCCCGCCTCTGAATTGCTTCTATGTCCTCCCTCAATCCGACCTGTTAGGGATCCCAAACGCTCGAGCAGTACTCAAGAATAGGTCGTATTAGTGTTTTATAAGCAGTCTCCTTTACAGACGAACCACATCTTCCCAAAATTCTACCAATGAACCGAAGACGACCATCCGCCTTCCCCACAACTGCCATTACATGCTTGTCCCACTTCATATCGCTCAGCAATGTTATGCCCAAATATTTAATCGACGTGACTGTGTCAAGCGCTACACTACTAATGGAGTATCCAAACATTACGGGATTCTTTTTCCTATTCACCTGCATTAATTTACATTTATCTATATTTAGAGTTAGCTGCCATTCTTTACACCAATCACAAATCCTGTCCAAGTCGTCTTGTATCCTCCTACAGTCACTCAACGACGACACCTTCCCGTACACCACAGCATCATCAGTAAACAGGCGCACATTGCTATTCACCACATCCAAAAGATCATTTATGTAGATAGAAAACAACAGCGGACCTACCACACTTCCCTGGGGCACTCCAGATGATACCCTCACCTCCGATGAACACTCACCATCGAGGACAACGTACTGGGTTCTATTTCTTAAGAAGTCTTCGAGCCACTCACATACTTGGGAACCAATCCCATATGATCGTACCTTAGTTAGGAGTCTGCAGTGGGGCACCGAGTCAAACGCTTTTCGGAAGTCAAGGAATATGGCATCCGTCTGATACCCTTCATCCATGGTTCGCAAGATATCATGTGAAAAAAGGGCGAGTTGCGTTTCGCAGGAGCGATGCTTTCCATAGCCGTGCTGATGCATGGACAGCAACTTCTCTGTCTCAAGGAAATTCATTGTATTCGAACAGAGAATATGTTCGAGAATCTTGCAACAAACCGATGTTGAGGATATTGGTCTGTAATTTTGAGGATCCGTCCTTCTACCCTTCTTATGTACAGTCACTCGGGACTTTACGTTGGGTAAGAGATTCGCGATAAATGCAAGCTAAGTAAGGAGCCAATGCAGTAGAGTACTCTCTGTAAAACCGAACTGGAATCCCATCAGACCCTGGCGATTTATTTGTTTTCAACCCATTCAGCTGCTTCACAACCCCAGGGATGTCTATCACTATGTCCTCCATACGGGAATCTGTAGGAGACTCAAACGGCGGTATGTGGCCTTCTTGACCGACTTTTTATCTTTCGTAACCATAGTCGTAATGACAACATCATGATCACTAATCCCTGTCGATGAGGTCTGGTCTGTTCGTGGCTACCAGATCTAAAATATTTCCATTACGCGTTGGCTGTCGATTTAGCTGCTCAAGACAGTTTTCGGATAATGTGTTCAAAAGTAATTCACACGACGGCTTGTCTGTACCACCTATAATGAATCCATAGACATCCCAGTCTATACTAGGTAGGTTGAAGTCGCCTCCGACTAATATAGAATGATCCGGGTACTTCTGCGATACAGATGTAGACTCCCTTTGAATGATTCTAGAACTGTCACGATGGAACCTGGTGGCCGGTAATAACACCCCACAATTAACTTTATTTCCCCTAGCCCTGTTAAACTTGTCCAGATAACTTCACAATCGCACTCTACTTCGAGCTCAGTAGACACAATATTTTTGTCAACTGCGATGAAGACACCACCTCCTACGGTTCTGTAATTTCTGTGTGGTTCGTTACAAAAATTCGGAAAGTGGAAATTTCCATATGTGTATCCCCTTTATGCTCTTGCTAAATAGGGTCCAAGATCTGAAGTATATGAGTTTCAGTGTGATTCCGTGGATATGAATGTAATAAGAGACTTTGTATTACATACATGAAGATATCACATTCTCACTGTAAGCTTGAAACAGTCGAGAAATCCCCCGAATGACAATGTTTTACTTGGTGAGTAGTGTAGAAATAAAGCATTTCAATGGTTGCATACACGGTATCGTCATCGAGAAAATAATTACACAACTAATTACGCTACAAGCTTCACAAATGTAGAATGCAGTCGATATTATTCCGAAAGCATGAATGTCCTGGATGAGTCTGGTGATATTATATATTTAATTTATTGCTGACAAGGCAGGCCTACATTCATGACAATGTTACTCTAACTCTTTCCCACTCAACGCACACCTGCCTAGCTTCCGTATTTCTGTCACGCGCGTTATTCTCAGCTGTTGACAGTAGATAGGCCATTGTGTTGTGTGGAAATCAATTGCTTACTTTTCTCAATTATATTCGCGAATTGTCATTTTGCCAGGTCATAGGTGAGTAACCAGTGTCTGGCTTGCGTATGTCACTCAACCTGAAGGGTTCGCTCGTCATTGTTTTAATATTGCTCAGATGAACAATAGGCATAAAACGCTTTGGCAAGTTTCCATTCCAGTTGTTCAGTATTACAGATATGACGGGTTATGTGGATTCAACCACAGTTGCAACAGAACTGACGATTTATTTTTGTGTTAATTGTTAACCTTTTCTCATTTGAAGAAGCATCACCATTTATGAGTAATGGCTACATTTCTCTTGTTGACAGGTTTAATTGTGCTTCTTTTGTCAAAATACAGTATAATTTGCACAAACTCACCTTGCAGCTGCTATTGAGACAGAATTCTGAAAGAGATTGTCTCACTAAACAAGCAATTGGCGACCAGAAAGATCAATAGCTTACAGAAAAACTGATAATGTCGGTTTGCAGTAACATAAGAGAAGAAATTTCATTTTTATTTTCATACTAGGAAATTCTCGTTTCACTTGCTATCGATGGCTCTAAAAAGATTGAGTAAAAAAAATAAAAACTGTAACTTCTGATATGTCACCACAGGTGAGAAAGTTCCATGTGTTAATAATTTGGCAAAATGCCGAACTCCTTGGTGCTATCATTCGCTGTAATCTCATTACGATGTCTCGAGTGGTTTAGGAGATATGAGGAATGTTCTGAATATTTCATTCTCATGCGCGTGCGATTTGGAGTGAACGTGCTACGTACGATCCTTTTTCTGGTGATCGGTGGCAGATAGAGATTTCCTCCCAAGTGTAAAGAAAAATTTCATACACAGCATGCGCACCAAACCCAAAATCATAGCGACCACTATTTTCCGTTGCAAACTTTTCAAATTTGGCGCACTGTCTTAAATGAGTAAATCATAATAAGTATGACCATTAGCGAGATGATGAGCACTTCACCACGACGATGACATATAACGCTACAAGTAACGCAAAAATCAAATATCTTTACTGAATAGTTTCTGTAAAATCGTTTGAGAAAGATTACAGGGTGGTTCAAATGGTTCAATTGGCTCTAAGCACTATGGGACTTAACGTCTGTGGTCATCAGTCCCCTAGACTTAGAACTACTTAAACCTAACTAACCTAAGGACATCACACACATCCATGCCGAGGCAGGATTCGAACCTGTGACGGTAGCAGTAGCGCGGTTCTGGACAGAAGCGCCTCGAACCGCTCGGTCACAACGGACGGCTATTACAGGGTGGGCACGCAACGAGTCTGTCAGCGCAGAGCGTCGCCAACCGGCGCTTGCAAAGTATGTAAACACATCTCAATATGCACAGGACCAATGCGGAACGCGCGCGTCGTTTGTGCTTAGCCTTAGACTGGCTGTAGTTTACTCTTTAGTGCTTCTGACTGGCATTCCTACCCCTCACTCTCTCCTTAGTAGCCTGCTTCCCAATATCCTTTTTCCAACTGCTGTTACCTCTATCCTTCTTCATCGCCAGACCCCTGCCAGCGCCATGAAGCACCATGTTGCCGCTGCTGACGACGACGATGGTGTGGCTAATAAGTAGCACAGAGTAATGTCTAATGATACAGGTATGTGGAATGATTTTCTGTTGGTTTCTCTCTCTCTCTCTTTCTCTCTCTCTGTGTGCGTGTGTGTGTGTGCGCGCGCGCGCGCGCTTTCGTTTATCTCTTGCAATCTGGTGACTTGGTCTGTTGTAGGCATGAGCAGCCGGTCACCTCTGTTGGTGCCAGTGAAGTTGAGAACTGGCACTCCAGAGGATGGGTTTCTTATATGTCCGGACTCTTGTGAAAGTAAATGCCAGTTACTTTCCCTGTCTCCCCCTCCCTCACCACATGTGCATGCATTTAGTTAATGTTATGCTTTTTAGTTTTGTAAAATTCATCAGGGAGCTTGAGGAGATGGGTTTGGACTAGGTACCACAACAGGATCCCTTACCGTCGGCTCGACACCGTACACCATCGTCGATGATGATGATGATGATGACCTACAGCAGATTCCTGTCTAAATGACCCCATTCTCTGGAACGAGCTCATGTGGAATGGTACCTGCTGTTGCACATGAGCAGCAGTAATTCCAATCATCTTGTAACATGCACACATTCACATGCAGTTGCGTTACTAACATTATGTGTTCTTGTCTGCTTGTAGGTGCCCTCGATAATGAGTCACAAGCGGATGTATTGATCCTTTTCTCCAGTATTAGCTCACGGGGCATGACGCCAGTCATCGACGAGTGAATAAGTGAGTAGCAGTATTCCTCCTCCTTATAGCACTCTTGCGTGCACAGATTACTGATGTGACTTTATTTGCCTGTTTCTAGATGCAGTCGATGCACAGGTCGAGCTAGATTGGCTTTGGCTGGAGTTTGCGGCCAATAAGATTGAATGACTCATTCAGAAGAGAATGATTTTGAACGTTATTAGAAAAGCTATCTAGACCTACAGTTACACTACTAGCCATTAAAACAGTTACAGCAAGAAGAAATGCAGATGATAAACGGGTATTCATAGGTCAAATATATCATACTAAAACTGACATGTGATTACATTTTCACGTAATTTAGATGCATAGATCCTGAGAAATCAGTACCCAGAACAACCAATTCTGGCCGTAATAAAGGCCTTGATGCGCCTAGGCATTGATTCAAACAGAGCTTGGATGGCGTGTACAGGTACAGCTGCCCATGCAGCTTCAACACAATACCACAGTTCATCAAGAGTAGTGACTGGCGTATTGTGACGAGCCAGTTGCTCGGCCACCATTGACCAGACGTTTTCAATTGGTGAGAGATCTGGAGAATGTGCTGGCCAGAGCAGCAGTTGAACATTTTCTGAATCCAGAAAGGCCCGTACAGGACCTGCAACATGCGGTCGTGCATTATCCTGCTGAAATGTAGGGTTTCGCAGGGATCGAATGAAGGGTAGAGCCACGGGTCGTAACACATCTGAAATGTAACGTCCACTATTCAAAGTGCCGTCAATGCGAACAATAGGTAACCGAGACGTGTAACCAATGGAACCCCATACCATCTCGCCGGGTGATACGCCAGTAAGGCGATGACGAATACACGCTTCCAATGTGCGTTCACCGCGATGTCGCCAAACACGGATGCGACCATCATGATGCTGTAAACAGAACCTGGATTCATCCGAAAAAATGACGCTTTGCCATTCGTGCACCCATGTTCGTCGTCGAGTACACCATCGCAGGCGCTCCTGTCTGTGATGCAGCTTCAAGGGTAACCGCAGCCATGGTCTCCGAGCTGATAGTCCATGCTACTGCAAACGTCGTCGAACTGGGCATGCAGATGGTTGGTTTCTTGCAAACGTCCCCATCTGTTGACTCAGGGATCGAGACGTGGCTGCACGGTCCGTTACAGCCATGCGGATAAGATGCCTGTCATCTCGACTGCTAGTGATACGAGGCCTTTGGGATCCAGCACGGCGTTCCGTATTGCCCTCCTGAACCCACTGATTCCATATTCTGCTAACGGTCGTTGGATCTCGACCAACGCGAGCAGCAATGTCACGATACGATAAACCGCAATCGCGATAGGCTACAATCCGACCGTTATCAAAGTCGGAAACGTGATGGTACGCATTTCTCCTTCTTGCACGAGGCACCACAACAACGTTTCACCAGGCAACGCCGGTCAACTGCTGTTTGTGTATGAGAAATCGGTTGGAAACTTTCCTCATGTCAGCACGTTGTAGGTGTAGCCACCGGCGCCAACCTTGTGTGAATGCTCTGAAAAGCTTATCATTTGCATATCACAGCATCTTCTTCCTGTCGGTTAAATTTCGCGTCTGTAGCACCTCATCTTCATGGTGTAGCAATTTTAATGGCCAGTAGTGTATATCCGAACTCTTGTGAAAGTAAATGCCAGTTACTTTCCCTCTCTCTGTCTCCCCCTCCCTCACCACATGTGCATGCATTTAGTTAATGTTATGCTTTTTAGTTTTGTAGAATTCATCAGGGAGCTTGAGGAGATGGGTTTGGACTAGGTACCACAACAGGATCCCTTACCGTCGGCTCGACACCGTACACCATCGTCGATGATGATGATGATGATGACCTACAGCAGATTCCTGTCTAAATGACCCCATTCTCTGGAACGAGCTCATGTGGAATGGTACCTGCTGTTGCACATGAGCAGCAGTAATTCCAATCATCTTGTAACATGCACACATTCACATGCAGTTGCGTTACTAACATTATGTGTTCTTGTCTGCTTGTAGGTGCTCTCGATAATGGGTCACAAGCGGATGTATTGATCCTTTTCTCCAGTATTAGCTCACGGGGCATGACGCCAGTCATCGACGAGTGAATAAGTGAGTAATAGTATTCCTCCTCCTTATAGCACTGTTGCATGCACATATTACTAATGTGACTTTATTTGCCTGTTTCTAGATGCAGTCGATGCGCAGGTCTAGCTTGGGTTTTGCTGGAGTCTGTGGCCAATAAGATTGAATGACTCATTCAGAAGAGAATGATTTTGAACGTTATTAGAAACGCTATCTATACCTACAGTTACGTTCTTTTATTATGCGTGGTACTTAATATTACTTCTCCTTCTGTCTGTGCAGGTGATATACAGGGTGGTCCATTGATCTTGACCGGTCCTGATATCTCACGAAATAAGCGTCAAACGAAAAATACTACAAAGAACGAAACTCGTCTAGCTTGAAGGGGGAAACTAGATGGCGCTATGGTTGGCACGCTAGATGGCGCTGCCATATGTCAAACGGATATCAACTGCGTTTTTTAAAAATATGAACCCCCATTTTTTATTACATATTCGTGTAGTACGTAAAGAAATATGAATGTTTTAGTTGGACCACTTTTCTAGCTTTGTGATAGATGGCGCTGTAATAGTCACAAACATAGGGCTTACAATTTTAGACGAACAGTTGGTAACAGGTAGGTTTTTTAAATTAAAATACAGAACGTAGGTACGTTTGAACATTTTATTTCGGTTGTTCCAATGTGATACATGTACCTTTGTGAACTTATCATTTCTGAGAACGCATGCAGTTACAGCGTGATTACCCGTAAATACCACATTAATGCAATAAATGCTCAAAATGATGTCCGGCAACCTCAATGCATTGAGCAGTACGTGTAACGACATTCCTCTCAACAGCGAGTAGTTCGCCTTCCGTAATGTTCGCAGATGCATTGACAATGCGGTGACGCATGTTGTCAGGCGTTGTCGGTGGATCACGATAGCAAATATCCTTCAACTTTCCCCACAGAAAGAAATCCGGGGACGTCAGATCCGGTGAACGTACGGGCCATAGTATGGTGCTCCGACGACCAATCCACCTGTCATGAAATATGCTATTCAGTACCGCTTCAACTGCACGCGAGCTATGTGCCGGAAGTGGAAGTACATCGCCATTCTGTCATGCAGTGAAACATCTTGTAGTAACATCGGTAGAACATTACGTAGAAAATCAGCATACATTGCACCATTTAGATTGCCATCCATAAAATGGGGGCCAATTATCCTTCATCCCATAATGCCGCACCATACATTAATCCGCCAAGATCGCTGACGTTCCACTTGTCGCAGCCATCGTGGATTTTCGGTTGCCCAATAGTGCATATTACGCCGGTTTACGTTACCGTTTTTGGTGAATGACGCTTCGTCGCTAAATAGAACGCGTGCAAAAAATCTGTCATCGTCCCGTAATTCCTCTTGTGCCCATTGGCAGAACTGTACACAATGTTCAAAGTCGTCGCCATGCAGAGATTCCCGATTCTCGCGCAATTTGTCTGCTCTTGACGTGCGGATTAGCAGCTAAAACACCTACTTGGGCATCATCATTTGTTGCAGGTTGTGGTCGAAGTTTCAGATGTGGCTGAACACTTCCCGTTTCCTTAAATAACGTAACTATCCAGCGAACGGTCCGGACACTTGGATGATGTCCAGGATACCGAGCAGCATACGTAGCACACGCTCGTTGGGCATTTTGATCACAATAGCCATACATCAACATGATTTCGACCTTTTCCGCAATTGGTAAACGGTCCATTTTAACATGGGTAATGTATCACGAAGCAAATACCGTCCGCACTGGCGGAATGTTAGGTGATACCACGTACTAATACGTTTGTGACTATTGCAGCGCCATCTACCACAAAGCGAAAAAAGTGGTCCAACTAAAACAATCATATTTCTTTACGTATTACACGAATATATAATAAAAAATGGGGGTTCCTATTTTAAAAAACGCAGTTGATATCCGTTTGACCTATGGAAACGCCATCTAGCGGGCCAACCATAGCACCATATGGTTTCCCCCTCAAGCTAGACGAGTTTGGTTCTGTGTAGTTTTTTCGCTTGATGCTTATTTCGTGAGATATTTGGCCCGGTCTCTACCAATGGACCATCCTGTAGAGGCGATGCTGGGTGGCAACCCTGTGCACCACCAGTGTTCCTGCAGCTGGCTCAGCCAACCACGTTGCAGCTCTGCTCGATATCCGCGCACCTACAGCCTGCTCCGCCGTCCACGATGATGCAGCTCAATCTGTTGACTAATTTTGAAAATAGCTAGTGAAGCTACAGATCTCTACATACATATCTATTTAATCATGCATGCAACTAAATTTTTTTTCCCGCTCCTGTCTATAAAGGTGAGGCGATTCTGAGCAGCGGACTTGCGCCTCCAGCAACAGACAAACCACCCATAATGTTTCCACTGCCGATGTACCTGCAGCAGCAGCAGCAGCCAGCTAGCCCCGCTGAAGTCTGCGCCAGTGCACCCACGGCAGCAGCAGCAGCCCACTCCATCAACATTGGCGATGCAGCACAGACTGTCGACATCCCAGGCCAGCCTGCCGCAGAGCATTACAACTCTGGCCCATTTTCTGTGGGCTGGGCAGCACTCTCCGTGCTCTGGCCCATCTCGCGAGTGCCGTGTCAGCAGCAGCAGCAGCACCACCACCACCACCCACTCTGTTAAAAATCATCATGTGAAACCTGCAACTGCGTTTGGGGACCGAATTTCACTTGCACGAGTTGATAACATGAATACAGGATACCGAGATCCTGCCACCTTTCTCAGTGCTTGTGAAGCTGTTTTAGAAAGGGGGCTGTCTGGATACGTCAGTGACCTGTGGTATCCCGCCATTAAGTGCAAGGAAGTTCTATAATGAGAACTGACACACCTCCCAAAAGAGGACGCTGGAGTGGAGTAGAGGAGCATCGTCCAAATTTGGTCGAGAACTAGTGTGATATCGCGGGGCGAGTCGATCGCTGAGTGGTTCGGAACTTTTAATGAGAGTGATATACTGGGCCATTTTTCCGAGATGCAGGAAAGGGGGTCCGGTAAGGCTCTCAACCGTGTGCTCTACCTTGACGTTTACCCTCACGTTTATGATAGACTTAATGGAGAGCCATCTACATCGCACTTGCGAAAGATATTGCCAATGTACATGCAAGCATTAATGTCCAGAACCTTTAGGATAAATATTGCTTTACATGGTCGCTTCTGGCTAGCGATACGAATTACCCCAAGAATGCAGTTGATCCAAGAACATATGAAACTGCAGGTATATAATTTCCAGGGCATCTAATTCCCAATAAAACTCCAGGATATTCCAAAAGTCGAGAGGCAAACCCCAATTATTCAATTCGTGTACACACCCAGGCAGGTGATGAGCCAGAAGATCATGCTGACGCCCGTGAGCACACAGTTCAGAAGAACAAAGAAGTCAAGCATAAAGTAGTCGGACACCTCGTCTTATCCAAGTTAGCCAGTAAACGTCCCGAACAGGTAGATGTGTTGCTAATCTCTGAGGGCGAGGTGCAACACTACCTTTGGATTAAAAACATATCCTGCCTCCTTCCCTGCCAGTTGAGTAAAAAAGAACATAAACAACAGTTTTGCTGTAGATGTCTCAGTTCTTTTGCCACGAGAGAGTACCTTGAAAGGCGCCTTATTGACTGCTCAAACCAGGAACCAGTATCCGTGGAAATAACTTCAGAGAATAAAAAATTCTTAAAATTTAAGAATGGCCACCACCAGGAGCGATATTCCTTCATCGTGTATGCACATTTCGATTGCCTCCTCGTTCCTGCAGCTCGTTGTGAATGCGACCCCAGTGCTTCCCATACCACCTTCACAGAACCACACGTACTGTAAGCAACTGCCTATCAGGTTATGTGCACATTTTATTCTAGTCAGACCAGATTTGCATCTTATGTTGAGGATGATGCTGAGAGATAGTTGCTCACTGAGCTTGAAAAACTTGCGAGGGAAGTTGACTGCATTTATCGTGGCAGCACCCGTACGACCGACTCGAAAGAGGATGATTCACTGTAAAAGCAGGCAGTAGATTGTCATACTTGTGGGCTACTGTTGGACAGAGATACGGAAACACCCTGTGGGACTATTGTCACGTAACAGGAAATTCTGTGGTGCAGCCACAACGCATGCAACTTGAACTACCAACTACCACGGCACATACCCATCCTCTTCCACAATTTGATCGGGTATGATGCCCACTTGGGGGATTTGGGGCTGAAGGATGATAAGGTCTGTGTCATTCCTGATACCATTGATAAGAACATCTCATTCTCAAAAAGAATCACGCCAAGAATAACGCTCCATTTCCTTTATTCGCTTTGCTTCGTGTATGCATCTCTTCAGAAGCTTGCTGAGACAATGCGTCTAGAGGATATGCATATCGCCACAGACACGTATCCTGACGACACAAAGCTCCAGCTTGTGATGAAGAAGGGGGGTGGGGGTGGGGAAGGGGGAGGATTTTTGTATATGAATAACTGGATTCAGTGAAGAGATCCAACGAAACCACAATGCCTGACATATCAACATTTTGCGCTAAACTAGCAGGCACTGCCACAATGAATGTGAATTATGAACACATAACAGCAACTTAGACGAATATTCCGGATTACACACCTGAACACTGACATCCACCTGCTCGTGGATGTCTTCAAGGAGTTCCAGAGTGTATGCTTGGCCACACACTTTCTGGATACTGCCTTCTATTTTACCATGTCCGGACTTTCGTGGAACACAGTGCTAAGGAAGATGTGTTGTCACCATTAAAATTTCGACCAGTGTTGACATGCTGCTCTTCTTCAAACACATCATTCATGAGTGAGTGAGGAGGAGTACAAGTCTTCCAATGATTTTTGTTACATCTTCTACTAAAACACCTCTATGCGCAAGCCATGTAACAAAGTCTATCATTTGGAGTGTTCCAATGGCTGTCCAAAAAGGAGCTCGATAGACTGAAGAAAGGTGACATCTTTAATACAGCTGAGGATGCTGGTGGGGGATATATTGTGCAGGTACAGCTGAAATATCCCACCCATTTGCATGAGAGGACAGTGACTTGCCTCTACAGAGTAATTTTTCCACCGTGCACAAACTCTAGGGATTGATTGATGAGAGGATACGGAGCGAAAAAGCTCTAATGAACTTATGTCTCGAAATGCATGGTTTTCGTGGCACAGTTGATTTATTCAGTCATACATTGTTACAGAGATTACAGCCTGATACGAGCTGTACCATGCAGCCACAGTTACAGCATGCATGGTTTCTTCTTACAAGGGAACCTCCCCATCGCACCCCCCTCAGGTTTAGTTATAAGTTGGCACAGTGGATAGGCCTTGAAAAACTGAACACAGGTCAATCGAGAAAACATTAAGAAGGTGTGTGGAACTATGAAAAAATAAGCAAAATATACAAACTGGGTCGTCCATGAGTAACATAGGCAATATTAAGGCAGTATGAGACGAGGAGCGCCGTGGTCACGTGGTTAGTGTGTACAGCTGCGGAACGAGAGGTCTTTAGTTCAAATCTTTCCCCGACGGCTAATTTTAACTTTTTATTTTCAGTTTATGTGACAAACTCTTATGTTTTCATCACTTTTTTTGAAGTGATTATTACATCCACAAGAAAACCAAAATCGGGCAAGGTAGAAGAATCTTTTTACCCATTCGCCAAGTGTACAAGTTAGGTGGGTCGACAACATATTCCTGTCATGTGACGCACATGCTGTCACCAGTGTCGTATAGAATATATCAAACGTGTTTTCCTGTGGAGGAATCGGTTGACCTATGACCTTGGGATCAAATGTTTTCGGTTCCCATTGGAGAGGCACGTCCTTTCGTCAACTAATCGCACGGTTTTGCGGTGCGGTCGCAAAACACAGACACTAAACTTATTACAGTGAACAGAGACGTCAATGAACGAACGGACAGATCATAACTTTGCGAAAATAAAGAAAGCAAAATTTTCAGTCGAGGGCAGATTTGAACTAAAGACCTCTCGGTCCGCAGCTGTTCACGCTAACCACGGGACCACGGCGCTCCTCGCCTCATATTGCCCTTAATATTGCCTATCTTACATATGGACGACCCAGTTCGCATATTTTGCTTATTGTTTCATAGTTCCACACAACTTCTTCCTGTTTTCTCGATTCATCTGTGTTCAGTTTTTCAAGGCCTATCCATTGTGCCAACTTATAACTAAATCTGAGGGGGGTGCGATGGGGATGTTCCCTTGTTAGAAGGTGGTACTGTTTCTCATATGTCATGTTCTAGCACCCTCTCCTGCCATAGTAAGTGGTAATGTTCTGTCCGATTCACTTCTATTGATGACTCACTTTGTAGTGGATGTGATACAGCATTCAACACAATGGTCCCATATTCGAACCAAGAGCTTACCGACATGGTGTTTACTTACAGAAAAGCAAAGGACAACGGGCGGCGTGCAGCAAAGTTGTATCAGGTGGCGTATCGATCAATCCCTAGAGTTTGTACGTGGTGGAAGAAAGTCACCCTGTGTATCTGGAGCGCCTAGTCCTACGAAACGGTTCCATCCCGAAGCTGCTGCCAACGCTTGGGTACGAACGTTGCTGTATTATCCACTATAGGAACCTCCAGCATTGTCTCAGGGTGAGGGTGAAACTTGTTAGTATCACCTGCAGAACCTCCTTCAAGTAGTGTCGCTTGTCGAAGGAGTGCATTGATTTGAATACGAAACAGAGGGCTCTCGCGACCTATTATTTAGAAAATGACTTTCACGACTTGTTGAATAATTCAGTTTTCGAAAAAGCGTGGAGAACGTTAGAGAATACTGCGAAGTTCATTTAGTTTATCGGTGGGATTGGTGTTATGGCGCAAGAGATTTCGTCGCCTGGCCAAATTTCAAGCGGACCACCATATTTAATGAAGGACTAGTCACTACGCAGATGAGTAAGGTTTCAGTGCAGTTCACGATACCTTTCTATACCAGTATGTGTGTTCTCGACCTCTGCAAACTCCACATGTACCGCTTTCACTGTGGCTTCACTGAGCCAAAATTCTCCAATCTCAATTTACTTTATGTGGATATAGACAGTTTCATCTACTGGGTGGAAGGCTGTGTATTCATACAAAGTAATTATCTACACTCACAAAGAATTTGACATGTCCGATTACGCAGCCGAAATACTTTTTGGATGCCATCTCAGAACAAAAAGTTTATCACCATGTTGAAAGCCGAAACAAATGGTTCGTAGATTGTGGAGTTTATGGGGCTGAGATCCAAGATGTATGCCTACCCGATAGATGCATGGGCCACCTAAAGGCAACATGCTGCCTCAAAGGCTCTCATGATCGAAGATTACAAGAGGTGTCTTCTCGAAAGTGTTGGTTCGGCTCCCCATATGATGCACCAGGTTATCTTCATTTCACAAGGTCATGCGGTCCATACTGCACAGCACACTGAAAATAGGACTCTCCCATCATGATGACAAGTGGTTCATTTATGGGGACGGGACTGGAACCCGCCCGTACTCACACTAGTCCCTGGAGTGCTTGAGTGTGTGGCTGTGCGAAAATAGTTGGTGTGTATATATGAAATAGCTTGATGAGCCGTTTGCCATAGTTTTGTATATATGAGACAAAGTATGAATGCTTCATTGCACACTGTACATGTATATATACTGTCTGCACACTGTGTGTGCTCATACAAAATCATGTATGTATTCGTGTGTGTGTGTGTGTGTGTGTGTGTGTGTGTGTGTGTGTGTGTGTGTGTGTGTGCCTGTGTGTATGGTTTTTTCTTCACCTGCTGCTGATAGTCCCCATTCCCCATATATATAGATAAGAAACCACTGATATAAATTGAGAGAATTGCATGTATTGTAAATGAAATAATCAAGAAAGTGAAAATATTGTATAAAAGAGCATATAGAAAGAAACTGGGAAATGTAGTATTTACTTTCTTGTACCTGCTAGTCATAAGTCCTCAGAAAAATATACTTTGTAACTGAACGTTCTTGCATATAAGAAAAAAAATAGCTTTGTATAAGAAAACCCCACTATATATATACTAAATAGGAAATAAATTGTTGAAAAAATGACTGTAATTTAAAAAATGCGCTGTGTGTATAACACATAGGTTTGAAAATAAAAATTTTTATAAGAAATGACTGTAAGGAAACAGTTGTAAATAAAAGATAAAATTGTTAACAAAAATTGTCAATAAACCACAAGTTACTTTTCTGTGTCATTGTTATTGTTTACAAACCCTTTCGCTACAGTTTACAACTGATCTGTATAGAGAAAATTATTGCTGTCGTTTATAACAAACATTCATCTCACCCAATGAAGTTCAGATCTCGAATGAAGAGGCCCATGCACAGCTGAGCTAGTTATAAATGGCAATAAGGGGTAGGAGGAAGAGAGAGAATCGGTGCTCCAACCACTTTTATGTCACAAGACACAATTGCCTGTGTGATTCCCCTGGGGGATCTTGATCAATTCCCAGTGGTATCCCAGGTGAGAGGGAGTGGGGGAAGAAAGGAGCCCAAGTGTGTAGCCCAACACTGGATGTGTAATATGACATTCAATCCTATAATATCGTTATTTTAGCCAAAACCGGCCCTGTATTCTTGCTATTGTATCTTCAGCGTTGCGTTATGAGGCTCAGCGACCAATATGCAATAAAAGAAACCAGCTTCCAGCAGCGTCCCGTTACCTCAGGGGTTCCAGACATTTCCTGTGATGCAAGGGCGGTGTGAGTTCTCATTTCTAATCGCGGTATAGACCAGTACACTCCACGTTATTATTTTCCGTTTTATTTGACACAGCCGAAAATTGCTAAAAGAAATTCTTTAACAAAATCTCGAGAAAACCTTTACACATGAAGTCTTCTTACAAGCTCGACTCAGTAAGTTATGTTAATGGTCATAGATGTCTGCTTTATGAATGGCAAGCTCCTTCACTATGCAAACGTCTCTGAAGAACTTCAACTTGATCATGAACTACACGAATTTGCGTTTTACTTATCACGTAGGACCCATATATCAGGGGAATAGTCACGAAATGAATAAAGGTCTTCAGTACCAAATCTGTGAAATACCAATTAGGCATCCATGTAGACGTCTGCTGACACTGACATTAGTAACTTCCTTCCACTCTGGGTAGCTTCAAAAATGGGCAACTTTGTTTGTTTAACCTCCTCAGTCTGTGGGTCCACATGCGTGGACTTCGTGTTTTTTTTTCGTAAAGCTTGTGAACACTTTCTATCGACTAAATACCTCTAGCACACGTTTGTGAAATCTTCGTAGTTTCAGTCCATGTCACTAGATTGCACCACAATCTGCTTGCAGTGCCCTCTGTGATGTTTTGAAGATACGGGTCGGCGAAATGCCTACACACGGCATACGCTTGAACGTAATTCAAAGTAATACCTTATTCTATACGCTAACTTTACTTTATTTTTTACTTTACATATATAAAATACTCACAAATGTGATTGATATTATGTTTTTTTTCCAAATTATCTCTTATTATGAATACAGTGAACATCGAAAGTCGAATTACACGTATGTGTGCTTCAGGTCTCAACCTCAAAGTTTTCATGCTTACCTTATTCGTTGTGAAGTTTTAGTTGTTATGGTATTGTGTGAATATATCCTCATAATTATCCAATTGTTGTGGCAAAATGTTATATAATGTTTACGATCTCGATTATTTAAACATCAAAAATTAATTTATGGCATTATTTTCAGTAATCAACGATGAAGATGTACTTCGGATGCTGGTAGAGAGTGACTTCAGTTCACTTTCAGACGATGCGAGTCAACAATTGTTGGATGAGGAGGCTGTCCCTCAATCTACAGTCACTTCTGAACAAGCAGACATCGAAACAGAAGACCCTACGCCTGGTTCGTCGCAGGACAGTGGACGTAAACGTACGTTAAAAGGAAAGTGCTCAAAAATGGAAAACAAGGAACCAGGTGAAGATAATTTCGAAGATACGACAGATGGTGTGTTAAGGGATCTTGCTGATTACTTTTTCGAATATTATGATAACAATTTTTGGAATGTTGTTGCAGAACAGACAAATCTATATAATGTGCAAAGTAATAGTAAGAATTTCAACACAAATATGAACGAAATTCTTTACTTTGTTGGGATTGAAATTCTAATGGGTATGCTCAAGCTAGCACAAGCCAAGATGTACTGGAGTAGGCTACTTGATCTGCCTCTCATCAGTGATACTCTGACTCGGGACAGATACTTCAAGTTACGCAATCATATACATTTTGTAAATAATTTACATGACCAAGATAGGAGTGACAAACTTTGAAAATTGAGGCCTGTGATTAATGTTTTCAGGAATAAGTGTCTCACTTTGCCACGATGTAAGCACCTATCAATTGATGAGCAGATGATTCCATTCTCTGGAAGATGTGCAATGAGAACTTATGTGCCATCGGAACCCAATCCTCTTGGGTTGAAAAACTTTATTTTGGCATCTTCAGATGGTTTAGTTCTTGACTTCATGATATATACTGGCAAAGGAACAGTGCCTGACACTGAATTAAAAGAAATAGGTTTAGGTACAAGTGTAATTAAGCTGTTGACTGTGACAGTTCCAAACAATGGGCAGCATGTGATATATAGTGACAGATTTTTTACAGGCATTAAGTCAATTGAGCTTCCCTTAAGCAACAACATATATCAAACAGGTACTGTAATGAAAATCAGAATTTCTGATGTGGCTTCAAAATTCAAAACTGATTGTGATCTAAACAGAGGTAAATGGGATGAATGTGTGAGGGAAGACAAAAAGGTGTGTGCACTTAAATGGAAAGATAACAAGGCTGTCATTTAGGTATCATCTTGTGTTGGGAGTGAGCCGCAAGTTACTTGTAAGCGATGGCCAAAGGCGCAGAACAGAAGTATTGATGTACCACAACAAGCTATTGTGAAGAGTTACAATTGTAACATGGGTGGTATTGACCTATGTGGCAGATTCTTGGCCTACTACAGGTCAAATACCAGAACAAGAAAATCGACAATCAGACTATTTATTGATTTAGCTATTATTAATTGCTGGATTATGTACAAAAGAACCTGCGCAAAAGAAGAAGTACCAAAGTGTAACAGACCATCCGTAATAAACTTCAGACTAATGCGGTCACTGTACTAATAAAGGGTTCTCATATCAGAGGGTCCTCACAACTCTCCAAAGAAATAACCTTCGATGAACAGGAGATCACTGACAGCTCAGGAGAAGATGAGAAGAAAAGTTGTTTCCAAGCCAAGGAATCCAACTCGATATGACCGGATCGATCATCTTCCCCAATATGTAGAGGCAAAGAATGCTTCTAAATGTCATTTTGAAGATTGCAAATCCCACATAAGAACCTTGTGCAAGAATTGCAATGTTTATTTATGTGTGACTAAAAACAATTGTTTTGTAAAATGTCATCAACAAAAACTTTAATCTGTTTTTCAATGTATTATTTATTTACCAGTTAAAACCTGAAGTCCACATATGTGTATGTAAAATATTTTGGACTGTACAAAAAATAAAAATACAAATACAAATAATGTAATCCTGAATGTGATTATGTGTAAGACAAATAAAAATAACACTAAAAGCAATTTTCCTCACTTATTTTATCTTCGGGACTCAAGAGGTTAAATCTAACTGAATAACTTAAACGTCACTTCTGACTAGGGGTAAGTTCTCCATAGGTTCATATCTGGACCTCAAAATAAGCAGTGTGTCTGTATCGCTATAGAGCATGCACTGCATGATATTCACATAGTTTATGGCATACATTTACTGCAAGAAATCAAACAACAACAGTAAAACTCATTATGCCACAGTTACTGACATGCGAGTTTATGGTGAATAAATTGGACGAAGAATCGCTTCTAAAATGGAAAAAAACGATCTATATATATCACTACGAATAACATTAAACGACTTTGGAAGGTAGTCAGACTGCATCATAAAATGTAAAATTAATTATGAGCCATATTCATGTGTTGCATATTAGTGTAATGTAATACTCATCATATGAAAACAGAACTCTGCCTCCATTGCTATGGAACGTGAAATGTAAAATGTAGACATTTTTATGGAGCATCACTCAACAACAGTGAAGCATTTCATACTCTCCAGAGTGATGGGCGGTAGCTGATGCTTTTGGCAAAGTACATGGCAGTGTAGCACTGCTGTGTAGCCACTGCAACAAGTGGGGTCCAAAGAGCTCTGATGCAAGTGGCGTTCAGTATTACCATTACAGTAAGGGCTTCTGCATTCAGACGAAAGGCGCTATAGAAATTTAGGAAACGACAGGGTTTCTAACACTAGAGGTTACATTCAGACGATGCATCGTTTACTGCTAGATCATAGGTGCAGATGCAGCATCATAATACCTGCAGCAGACAGACTTTCTACAGGAAATGCCACAGCCTACAGCGTTATCATATCCTGCAGACAATCAGACTTAGAGAACTACCAGCGTGGCCAATTTATTTGAGCCATGTTGCGATTGGCACGCACTTGACACTCTGTTAGGTTTGATATCAAAGAGTATACATATGTATGAGGTGGGCAGAATTATGCAAAAAGTTTAGTTGCAAGAAGCTGAACAAAGAGCGCTTGATATGTCAAGGAGCATGCTGACTGGTACCCCTAAGAATCTCCAGTGTGCCATTAGCTTGTAAATGGAAATTGACGAGACTGATATGTCAATGGGTGTGCGTGTCAGGCGCAGGGTATTCTCCACGAATGTGAATTTTTATGGATGTAGGCATACAGGATGTATGTAGAGGCAATGTCATCAGCCTGGTTGGGGTAGAGGTAACGGTAATAGGGATGGACAACGAAGAAGTAAGCTACCATTAAATGCAAGAGTGAACGCAAAGTTCACCAGAAGGCGTTTCTCTTAGACTTAGATGCAACGAGTATATAAACGGAGTTGGAATGTGAAATTGTAAGTGTTGTAAGGTGTATGAAGTCTGTTCTTTTTGGAGCCAGGCACACATGAGTCAGTAGCCAGTAGAGAACTATTGGGTTGTAGGCGATGGAGCCCACCAAGCTACATGTTGCATGATGTGGGAGACAATAATGTAAGGCCATTCGGATCAGTGGAGATACATTTTCAACTAGAGGCTGTTCTGTTTAAGCAGTGTGTAAAGATAGTGCTTCATTTAAGTGACGATTGCCATTAGATCCTGAGGTTGGGCATTCTGCATCAACATCTTCCCTCAGTTCACCTTTGGTAATGTGTAACGGAATTTAGTTTGAAGACATTCCAGCTAGGGAAAGTCGTCGCCAGTGTAGGTCTGTCCCGTCTTCCACATTGTGCAATCTGATTAAACCACGTAAAAATACATGACTGTGTACCAGGTGTTATTGGAAAGTCACTTTGGGTGCATGTGAAGCCAGACTAATCTGTCAATTTGTTGCGTATAGTAGAGCCACTGGAAGGACACTATGTTTTGGATCCAACGAGATATTTTGCTAAAAGGAGCATTGTATGCACACTGCAAAAGATGACAGGAAGGTAGAAACCATGAGTTTAGATAACTTTGGCGCTGAAGAAGTGAAGTTGACCTAGGAGATGCTAATATCGAGTTTTTACATTCTGGAAGAGGAAAATTGATGCACAGAAAGTGTAAACCCTGTGCAACAGCAGGCTGCCACAAAGACTGTCCTATAGAAAAAGGAGCAGCATCTAAAGAGAGTCGAGCAAGTGCGCCAGGAGGAGTTGTTGTAGTTAGAGTTTGAAGATGTGTTTGTTCCTTGGGATCCATTGTCAGTGATGACCATTACACAATACTTAATTCTGACAGGAAATGCATTGGTGTACCAGAAAACTTATCGGGTATCCCAATATTTACAACTGATTCTGGAAAATACTGCTTCAGTTATAAGGCTTCTTTTTATTTTGCAATGCTTGAACCAGTACTGATTTAGGGCCATGACATGCTCAGCATTAGGTGTGATAACTTTGTGCTGTGACCCCAAGTGCCTTAATGGAGAATATAAGACATGGTGTACCACCAGATCACTGGTGGTAGACTGCATCCTATACTCTTCACTGTGGTATTTGGGGTCACAACACAAGGTTATCACAACGGATGTTGGGCATAGAGTAGCCCAAAACCGGTGGTGGTTAAAGCATTGCAAAATAAAAAAATACTTTACAACTAAAATAGTATTTTCAATTCTTATTCAGTTATGAATATTCCTCTGGCAGGATTATTTGTGATTCTGCAGGAGCTCATCAACCAGCAATTCGCTGATGGGATAATAGAAGAAAGCAATAGTCCATGGGGAGCAGGAATTGTGCTTGTACCTAAGACTACAGCTGGTTCTAAGAAGTACAGGTTCTGCTGTGATTACTGCCATGTTAATAGTAAGTCAGAAACAGATGCTTACCCCATACCCAACACCACGGAGACTGTTGATAACTTCAGGCAGTGCCAGTACTTCTCTGCCACGGATTTGAGAAGTGTAAACCACAAGTTGGAAGTGGTTCTGGAGGACCAACCAAAGACAACTTTCTCATCGCCATGGAACCATTATCAGAGGATGCCATTCACGCTAAATAATGCTCCTGCAAAGTTTCACCAATTGTTGGACGGTGTACTGGGGGGGGGGGGGGGGGAGGCTGGACGATATAACTGTCTTCTTGTTCTTGAAGGACGTGGAGGAACATAGGTAATGGTTGACAAAAGTGTTTAAGAGGTTTCAAGCCACGTATCTTGTGTTAAGCAGAGAAAAATTGTAAGCAGGCTGTTTTGGTTTTTATGTTGGTAATGCCACGTACTGCTCTGTATGAAAATCACTGACTGTGCTGTGTGCAGTCTGTGGCTGGTTGGCATTGTTGGAATATTCACTATTGTAGTGTTGGGCAGTTGGATGTGAACAGTGCGTAGCGTTGTGCAGTTGGAGGTGTTCGCCAGCAGTGGTGGATGTGGCGAGAGAGATAGCAGAGTTTTGAGAGCGGACGATCTGGACGTGTCTCTGTCAAAAAAAGAAAATTTGTAAGACTGGATGTCATGAACTGATATATATATATGATCACTTTTGAACATTATTAAGGTAAATACATTATTTGTTCTCTATCAAAACCTTTCATTTGCTAACTATGCCTACCAGTAGTTAGTGCCTTCAGTAGTTATAATCTTTTATTTAGCTGGCAGTATTGGCGCTCGCTGTATTGCAGTAGTTCGAGTAACGAAGATTTTTGTGAGGTAAGTATTCATGAAAGGTATAGGTTATTGTTAGTCCAGGCCATTCTTTTGTGGGGATTATTGAAAGTCAGATTGCGTTGCGCTAAAAATTTTGTGTGTCAGTTTAGTGGTGATCAGAATAAGTAAAGAGAGAAATGTCTGAGTACGTTCAGTTTTGCTCAGCAGTTTGAATATCAAATAACGTAAGAGGTTTACTAGCACAGTCATTTATAATTTTTCTAAAGTGGATGTTTCAAAATGTCATTTTGTATTTGAGAAAGAAGGTTACTTGGGGAATGTTTTAGCTAAGATGGGGAGAACGGATCTAAAACTGGCATAGGTGGTATAACACTTAACAATTCGGAAATTATTATAGGAAACATGTGAGGAGATACATTGATATCATGTGACTATTCACACAGCTGCTGAAAAAAGGTGCGAAATTCATATGGATAGATGAATGTAAGGGGAAATTCGAAAATTAGAAAAGAATGTTAAAGTCGAGTCCAATTTTATTCCTTCTTGATTTTCTAAAGGAATTTATATTACTGTATACACATCTAACCATACTTTGGAATGTGACCTAAGTCAAGAGATCAATGGCGAGAAGCATCCTTTGGCTTTCACATCGAGGCAAAAGTGCAGAAAAAGTTATTCTACCACACAGAAAGAAATCCATAGTCTCATATATGGAGTCACATATTTTTGGTGTAACTTTTATGGGAAGAAATTTAAAGTGGTGATTGACTATTCCTCTCTGAAATGGTTGTTAGGGTTGAAAGTCCCATCCAGCAGAGAAACAAGATGGGCATTAAGACTCAGTGAGTTTGATTAGAAAGTGGTACACAAGCTAGGAAAGAAATATGGAAATGTAGATTCTTTGGGCATGAAGGTAGTGATAAAACAAGTACTGTGTCATGATCTTGCCAAATGGAAAGCATTATTGATTGCTGACAGTGACTGCAAGCTATACAAGGTGCAACAGCAGTTCAGGATTTGTGACAGTCTGTTGCATAAGATAAACTATGTTAAGGACAGAGTGATGGTGTCAGCTAAAATAAAGGAAGAAGTGCTGAGACAGGCACATGATCAGGTCAAGAAGGGTGCAGAGCAACAAACTGAAGGGTGGCTGAGAGATATTAATGGAAAGGAAGTAAGGAAGATGTGGATCAGTATATGAAAAAGTGTGTGCAGCATGTGGACTCGAATTGTGAGCATATACCATTACATAGACTACCAGAAGCGTCAAAGCCATGTGAAATTATTGGAATGGATGTGTTAGGACTATTTAATTGGACTCCAGCACGAAACCGTTTTGTGTTGACAATAACAGATCACTTTTCTTGGTATGTGGGGATGGTTGCTATGACGAACTAGCAAGCAGTTACAGTCACACAAGCAATAGTCAACAGTTGTATACTTAAGTTTGGGGCCCAGAGACGATGATTAAAGATCAAGGGACAAATTTTATGTCAGACTTCATAAAGGAATAATGTCGCTTGTTACATGTGAAGAAACTGAGAACTGGTCCAGTCCACCCATAGTCAAATTGTAGAATGGAACAGGTGTATCGTACTATCAGAAGAAGGTTGAAGGATGTCAAGCTACTATATGGCCTTTTTGTGGTGACCACTAATACAGGGTTGTCTCCATACCAGGTGGAATATGTTAGAAAAATATCGTAGCCATTTCATGATATTACGGCAAATAGAAGCAAGGGTGGAAGAGTGGGTCAGTGAATTCGTGAGAACAGTGAGAGAAATATGAAAGTGGGTGCAGAAAGCGCACACAAATGCACTGGAGAGACAGGAGGAAGCTATGAAACGCTCAAGTAGCTTACCACATTGTAGAGTAGAGCAGTGAGTGCTGTTATCCATCCTGTACACACCAAAGGGAAAGACTAAGAAATTCACCACAACGTATCAAAGAGCCTACAGAGTGACTGAAACAACGTCACCAGTCAATGTTAGGCTACAGTTGTCGATGACGTCGACAGTAGTGCTTGTCATATGCATGCAACCATTCAGAGGTGCTCCACAGTCGATCTGATGAATGGTATGAGTGGGGCTAGAGAAAGAAGCAAAAAAGGAAGCAGTGGATGGGTGGACCTGTTTGAGAGGCACTGTATGCATGAAGGTCAAGGAACTCACAAAGGTATTTTTATTGTGTTGTTGGTAATTATTTGGGTAATATATGTGAGGTATCAGGTTGTAATGTACTGAGGGTAAACGAATAAATCTTGCCTTAGAGTAAAGATTTTCTTTAGTTTCTTTGTTTCTGATGGCTGACTATTGACAATACCTTTCCGGGGGGGGGGGGGAGGGGGGGAGAAGGGAGGATCATGGTGGTTTCTGCCTGTAACGCTGTACACTAGGGGTGAGAATGGGAAGGATGCAAGAGTCACTGTGACAAGGCTATTACACTCGCTGTACGAGATGCGAGAGTGGTAATGGCGAGATTACAGGAAGCTATTCATTACGCATTCTGCAGACAGTGCAGTTCCATCCTTTTTATAGCCAAAGCATTACTTGTTGGATTGTTGGAGAGTGCCGGGGGAGCACCTTCAGAGCTGAGGCTAATAGCAGGGCGCAGTTGGTAGAGTTTACCTTTTTACTACCATAAGGCATTGAGGTGAGTGGCTGACAAGTATAGTTGTATGTAATGTTTAGGATTCCAGTAGTGGGCAACTAACTTAAATTTACTCTGTTCGCCATATCCAGTGAAATGGGGAGCTTAGCGAAGTTTGTGCAGGTGAGGACAGCCGGTGTGCTGACGATCTCTGAAAATGGGGACAAACACGTAGTGCTGACAGAGGAGGAATTGCACCATTGTTCGTGGGTGAAGATTACGGTGTGCTCCACTGCGGTGATTCAAACTGGTGCAGATGTATCTGCATTACAGCTATTTATAGGTAGAAAGGGGAACAAGATAGTTGGGGGATCTTTTGTAAGCCAGTAAGTGGGACTCCACTTGATGTATTGCGTGTGCAGCAGTGGGTAGAGGTGATGATTTGCTGCAAACAGGGGAGGCACACGGAAGAAAGACAATCACAGTTGAGAGGGAGTGAGTTGTTCATTAAAGGAACAGCATGTGACATAATAGGGCCAACCTGCCATCTGCTAGCCATGGTTACAGTAATTAGTCAAATGAATGTAATAAAGCCACAGCTGCACTGGCCAGGTAAACCAATTGGGGATACTCCAAAAGCAGAATATAAGCTTCCTGGACACTTTGTTGAGATTGGGCCTGATCCATTTCCTGAAGCAATTAATAGCTGCACGAGAGGGGCGAATTAAGGCAGCAATAATGAGAAGGGCAACGACGAGTAACCTGAGACTATGGGAACTGCAGTACCTAGCGCCTTGGTGGCTCTAGTTCTGCTGTGAATAGTTTTCATCTGTTTCAGACAGAGAGCCGCCAAACAAACTGATCTTCCAGTAGTACATGTCCCAGTAGAGCTTGTAAGTGAGCAAATATGGAATACTGTATTGTGAATGTTGAAGAGAAACGCATTTCCTAGGGCTCAAAAGATATGAGCCCATGGAATAAACTATGAACATTTGCAAAGAGAATTACTAAGGGTACATGACTGACGGTACATTGAGAAGTGTGAAGGCAAGATGCAATGTCTGTTCCACAGGAACTAACAGGCTGTTAAGTGGGGTAGTAGCAAGCAACTTAATAGCGTTAGAAGAAATCTAACTCATAAGGATTGTAAGTTACATGATGTCTTTGAATTTCATGGATTGAACCACTGGACATTCACGTAGTAGAAGCTTGTGCTAACATTTGATATGCTGTGGTAGACAAGTCTTATGTGGGACCCAAAGAGTCAGGTCTTGGGGAGGGGAGGAGCATAGAGAGAGAATATGTGGTGGAATGCTGTATCAACTGCTGGCAAGACCAGGTTTTTGTCATTTCAGGTATTCAACTAAGCTGTAGCATTATTGCAAGACAGGATCAGGCCTGCTCGGTGAAAACTGCCAGAGCAGTGGTACTGTGATTCTTGCAATCCTGGCAAGAGGATTACTCCACCAGTGGGTTTCAGTAGTATTGCCGATTATGTGACTAGAAGTGGCACATTGGCATAACACATGCACTGCTATCTTATACAAACAGCTATCAATTTTGTAGCAGATTCATTTGCAGCCCAGCAGTTCCAGGATACAGATGCAATGCCAGATAAGGACACCACATGACACCAACACCAGCAGTCCCAAGTTTTGTCTCTGCTACAGTACCAATTTCCATCACTAAGTCCACTCTCCAAACTTAGTACATCGCAGGGAGCCTCCCTGGGCCACACCAGCAGCATCGAGACTCCTGCCCTAGGTACAGCAGATTGCAGCCCATACGCACCAGCCACCTTCCATCACCATGATTGATGCACCTTCATGCTGCACATGTCAGCCGCCTGGGTGCACATATTCATTATGGAGTTGACTACCCCTGTAAGATTCCTGGTTGCCTTCATGTGCCATGGATGCCATTTGTTTCCATCTCACAAAATAGAGTCGTGTGCTACATAGCAGGCACAGGTGTTAAGAAAGCTGGGTGTGTGCCTGTTGCAGCCAGCTGGTCAGTTGGTTGCTGTCATCCTGCCAGCCACCTCCCCTCTTCCCATGGAGTGGGGCATAGTTATCTTCCCAAATCAATGTAGTGCTCCTGTAACAGTACAAAAGAAATCAGTAACTTCGATGACCACTTCTCTCTGGGCCTTCACAGGCCTGCTTCCCACCTCATACCTCCACTGTCTGTCATCCCAACATTGTAGCCACCCTCAGGTCGGCTATACAGCGAAAGACAGCCCCCAGCAGTGGTTACTGCCACTGGGAGTGGTAGCATACAGCAACAGTTTAACTGCTAAGTCACACATGGAGCAGCAGCTGCTCCACCCCAGACACAAGCAACTGCCCTCTAGGGCTGTGGCTGAAGAGAGCCCCATTGGCCCTTCACCAAGTGTGAACTTAACACCAGAAGATGGCTTGTCATTGGTGAAGCCCAAGTGTCACAGTGGCAGCTTGCAGAACCGTCACCTTGTTGCCTGGCATGGAACTCCCATGATAGCAGATGCTACCAGACTGTAAATACATCTACTGAAATTGATGGGTACTTTTACAGGTCTGGTGGCTACTTCTTCTGCTGAGGCATCACTTCTAACAACAAACATTAAAAAAGGGCAGCAGCCAATAGGTGCAGGCAATGGACAGGTCGCTGCTGCGTTGTCAGAACTACAAATGATGGCCCCAGCCCTCAACGTAGCAAATGGCTGGCGAAATTGCTGTGTCTGATACAATGGCGTTATAGTCTGCTCCACACCCAAAGTACATGGCCCAGTTCCTACAGCTGCAGTAGTGTGTGGTGTAACGTGGTGATTGTACAGAATAACATGTTCCAATTTTAACCTGATGAAAGATGTCCGTGGCAACTGAAAATGTAATTTAGGTATCTGTTAAGAGTGGAAGAGCCTAATATGCGTGCCCTGATTTGATGTATGCCTACGCCCTTGCCACAGTGGTACTATCGGTTCCCATCAGATCACTGAAGTTAAGTGCTGTTGGGCTGGGCTAATACTTGGATGGGTGAGTATCTGGTTTGCCGAGTGCTGTTGGTAAGTGTTGGTGCACTCAGCCCTTGTGAGGCAAACTGGGGAGCTACCTGATTGAGAAAATGGCGGCTCCAGTCTTGGAAACTAACGTACAGCCAGGAGAGCAGTGTGGTGACCACATGCCCCTCCATACCCGCATGCAGTGACACCTATGGGCTGAGGATGACACTGCGGCCGGTCAGTACCGTTGGGCATTCATGGCCTGTTCAGTAGGAGTTTAGTTTAGTTTTTTGACTTGATATATGTGTAGATGGATGGAAAAGGAAGTGAATCTGAATACATGTCTCCACTTACAAAACAAATAAGAATTGCTTCTTTCATCTAATTTTTTGAACAGACTGACGGTGTCACCATGAGTAGTTCATTGTCGCCCTTGGAGGCCATATAGTTTTTGGAGTACTTTGCGAAAAATGTGCTGTAATCTCCTTAAATTCCATCCACAGAAAAAATTACATTTCAGTGGAAATCGAAAAGGAATCATTTGACCATTTCTGGGTGTTGTGCTTCATCGCAAAGATGATGGCACCTTGGAACATGCAGATTGTCAGAAGCTGACTCATACAGACATATTTTTACAAGCAAATAGTTGCCATCATCCTTCCCAGACGATGTGTGTTCCTAGAACTTCAGTTCACACTCCACATAGCATTCCTGACAAGTCTACAGGATGAGCTTCAAGACTGTAAGGGAGTTTTTGAAGCAAATGGATATTCTCTACAACAGATATGTAAAGTGCTACAAATAAAACATAAGGTGGACATAAGGCAAGAGAAAGAAGACGTAGAGAATTTTCAATCCATGGGTTTCCTATCTTATGTAGGAAGCCTGTCGTTAAGACCAAGATCCTCCACAAGTGCGGCTTTTTGTACATTGGACCGATGACTTGTACAGTCAGTTAAAGATGCATGGAACACAGTAAGTACACTCGACTTTTACAGTCCATTAAATCGGCTGTGGCAGAGCACTGCATTGATACCGGTCCCTCTATGCGATATGAAAATGTCGAAATTATAGCACTGACTTCATCTTTTTGAGACTCGGTGCTGAAAGAAGCAGTGAAGAATTTAAAAAATAGAGATAGCGTTTTCTACATCTACATAGGTACTCCGCAAGCCACGTATGGTGTGTGGCGGAGGGTACACTGTATGACTAATAGTCATTTCCCCTCCTGTTCCACTCGCAAATAGAGCGAGGGGAAAACGAGTATCTATACACCTCCGTATGAGCCCTAATTTCTCGATTTCTCGTATCTTATCTTTGTGGTCCTTATGCGCAATGTATGTTGGCGGCAGTAGAATCGTTCGGCATACAGCTTCAAATGCCGGTTCTCTAAATTTTCTCGATAATGTTTTTCGAAAAGAACTTCGCCTTCCCTCCAGGGATTTCTATTTGAGTTCCCAAAGCATCTTCGTAACACTTACTTGTGGTTCGAACCCACCTGTAACAAATCCAGCAACCCGCCTCTGAGTGCTTTGTTGTCTTCCTTCAATCTGACCCTGTACAAATCCCAAATACTCGAACAGTATTCAAAAATAGGTCGCATCAGGTCCTATATGTGGTCTCCTTTACAAGCAAACAACTCTTTACTGAAATTCTCCCAATAAACCAAAGTGAACAATTCGCCTTCCCTACACCACAGTTCTCACATGCTCATTCCATCTCGTATCGCTTTGAAACGTTATGCCCAGATATTTAAAACGACTTGAATGTTTCGAGCAGGACGCTAGTAATGCTGTATCCGAACATTACAGGTTTGATCTTCCTACTCATCCGCATTAACTTACATTTTTCCACATTCAGGGCTAGCTCCCATTCATCACACCAACTGGAAATTTAGTCCAAGTCATCTTGCTTTTTCCTACAGTCACTCAACTTCAACAACTTACCGTACACCACAGCATCATCAGCAAACATCCGCAGACTGCTGCCCACCCTGTCTGCCAAATCATTTATGTATATAAAAAGCAACGGCGGTCCTATCACACTTCCCCGGGGCACTCCTGACGACACTGTTGTCTCTGAGGAACACTCGCCGTCGAGAGCAACATACTGGTTTCTTTATTTAAGAAGACTTCGAGCCACTCACATGTCTGTGAACTTATCCATATGCTCATACTTTTGTTAACAGCCTGCAGTGGGACACTATGTCAAATGTTTTTCGGAAATCTATAAATATGGAACTGCCTGTTGCCCTTCATCCATGCCACACAGTATATCACATGAGAAAAGGGCAAGCGAGTTTCGCACAAGCGATGATTTCTAAAACCATGCTGATTCGTGGACATAAGCTTCTCAGACTCAAGGAAATTTATTATAAGAGAACTGAGAATATGTGCAAGGATTCTGCAGTAAATAGAAGTTAGGAACATAGGTTTGTAATTTTGTGTGTCCATTCTTTTACCATTCTTATATACTGGAGTCACCTGTGCCTTTCCCATTCGCTTAGGACTTTGTGCTGGGCGAGAGGTTTACGATAAATGCAGGCTAGGTAAGGGATAGTTCTGTAGAGTACTCTTTGTAAAACCGAACTGGGGATCCATCTGGACCTGGTGATTTACTTACTTCCAATTTTTTCAGTTGTTACTGATTTGATCGATTTATTGTGTCCGATACTTGTACTGCGACCACACATGCATTTGATATGGGCAGACAAATTCTTTAGATAAACTATATTCCATACACCACCTTGTATCCTATAAATTGTTTAAATAAATAGTATTCCATACACTGCAGTCAATTTCCTGACAAATTCTATAACAATGTAAATAAACTAAATTCCAAAACCTCCTTGTATTTCATAAATTATTTAAATAAACAATACTCTGCACAGTGTATAAATTGTTTAAATAATATTCCATACACTGCAACAGATTTCCCACCAAATTCTGTAAATAAATAAATATATATTATATTCCACACACTGCCTTGTATCCCATAAATTGTTTGAATAAACAATATTCCACACATTGTCTAAATTGTTTAAGCAATATTACACACCCTGCAATCGATTTCTCGCTAAATGACTAATAAACTGAGTTTTTTATCCCCCAGTTTCCAGGTAGAGCACGATTTGGGTCCCCTTGGGGGTTTCTCAGGGGGAGGGATCAATTAATTTATAGATTTAATTAATTAGTTAATCAAATGGGTATCAAAAGTGTTCTTGTATTGGCGAGGGGTGTTCTCAGAGAGGTGGGATAGTAGAAGGAGGTGGAGGAGGGGGAGGTGAAGGGCTTTCTTGGGGAACCACTTAACCAAACAATAGATTATGGACCTGTCAATCAAAAGGACAGATTATCACCAGGGAGTCATAATCCTAGTAGAACAATAAGTCAAGAGCCTGTCAATCAGAAAAGAACAATAACCAAACAATAGATTATGGACCTGTCAATCAAGAGGACAGATTATCACCAGGGAGTCATAATCCTAGTAGAACAATAAGTCAAGAGCCTGTCAATCAGAAGAGAACAATAAGTTTGCCGCTGAATGTATACTTGCTCCTGATGTAGACAACCCACAATGTAGGGTGATGCTTACTTTGTTCCTCTACTTGCACCATTTTAACACAGATTTTTCCACAAATTGTGCTTTTCATAACACTAAACAATGAACATGTGTTGTTTTATCATGAGCACCATTTTGTGTTGTGTTCAACTGGTCCCTAAACATGTCTGCTACTCTCACTCACTCAAGCATAATAAAACAGTGAAGAACTAGGGACTGAGCAAAGGGGAGATGTGCAAGTATGAACTTGTGACAGCAGCCGATCAGTCGATCAAGTTCACAGATTCCAGGATTTTCTGTGATTGGCAGCTCTCCTAATCATTAACAAGGTTGATTTCCATGTCATTCTTACGAATATTTTCTGGGCCTGTCTTACTTCGCCCGTCTTATGTATGAGAACATCGAATGAATAATTCAATATGTAAAGAGAGATGACAATGTAATAATCATAGGTGACTGGAACGCTTCAGCGAGGGAAGGTATAGATGGCAGAGTTACTGGAGAATATGGGATCCATTTTAGAAGTGAGAGATGAGAAAGTCTCTTTGAATACTGCATCCTATTTCGTCTAGTAATACACTATTCCTAAATCACATGAGGAAGAGGTATACTTGGAAAAAGTAAGATACCAACTACATTACATCACAGTGAGACAGAGATTCTGGAATTCGATATTAGACTGTAAGCCATACCCAGGAGCATATATAGACTCAAATCACTATTTAGTAATGATGAAGAGTAGACTGAAGATTAAGAGAGTCATCTAGAAGAATCAGTTTGGAAAGATGTGTTCAGTTGTAGAGGAACAGCATCTCTAAAAAGGGCAATCGCAGAAGCTGGTCTCTGGGTAACAGAAGCAATATTTCAGCTGATTGATGAAAGAAGGAAGAGCAGAAATGTTCAAGAAAAGACAGAAACACAACAGTACAAGTCACTTTTACTGCAGTGACTAAACAACAGAGCATATAACGTTGTGGTGGACAACATAAATGGCGATGAGGAACAGAACCACCATCCGAGATCAGTATAGTTATTTATTTCAATCCATTGTGTGGATGATAATCTGTCTCTGGTTGGCTCCAGATCAACATACGCCAAGAATAACTATCTAAAGTAAGTCAGAATTCATCTGTGAATAGAATTAAAGAGAATTAAGAGGGAGAGTAAAGTACCTCAGTGACAAATTAAGAAATGATGACATTATTTCAAAATCATCGATAAAGTGATTACTAGGGTTGACAAAACAATAAATAAATGTGCACTGGCCAAATCAGAACCAGCCAAAGCTGTTGTATATTTCGAAGTATGCTGCTTAATCAATACAGCAGTCTCAGAAAATATCGTCGTTCATTCTTTTATATAACTGCCTCACACTGAACAACGAACTTTGTCTCTCATTTCATAGTATACACTTCGTTTGCATATGTAATTTATTTGCCGAAAATGTTCTTGTTGGGAATATGCCACTCTCAAGTAACTAGCTACCATATTCCGTGCACAAAACTACCCTGAAGATGTGCCTCCAACAAAAACTGCATTAGAATTTGAGAAGTCTGTTTTTATGCTTTTAAGCTTCCTAAATTTGTGAATCAGTTATTTCTTTAGTAGCGTGGTAGGCTTCATAGGTTGAGAAAGTGTTCGTGCATGAGGAGTTTCATTCCGTGGAGGACGTGTATGTTTCCACGTACACATGTGTAGTTATCCGCTTGACACCAGTGCGTTCAGCTAAAGGGTGGGGATAGTGAATCATCTCCTACTAACTTTTCTATGGACTATAATCTTCAGTGAAACACATTCATGTTGCACCTACATATTTTTAATACCATCTACCCACTTTCTATTAGGTCGCCATTTCAGTCTTTTCTCAACTCTTACAATCCAGGGAAGTATTTCCTGGGTCCATTAACTACCAGTTTGCTTATCTTATATGTCTCTCCATCCCCAATTCATTTTCATTGCAATTGTATTCTTGTTTTGTGCTTCTGTCTGTTCACTGATTCATTTGTTTATTTTCCTGTGTATGGAAGCAAATCCTAGCATACCAATCGCTGGGCACCCCTTACTTTCTAGATGGTTTTCGCATTTAATCCATAACTCACTGCCACAAAGCAGAACCCATAATACACACTATAGTGACATGTACATTCGAGATGCGTCAAAAATGTCGTTTATCAGCCTAGCAATATTATGAAAAGGAAAGTTGCCACTCACCATATAGTGGAGATGCTGAGTGGCAGATAGGCACAATAAAGAGAATGTCACAAATAAGCTTTCGGCCAATATGGTCTTCGTCAAAACTAGACAACACACACACACACACACACACACACACACACACACACACACATATATATCTCAAAGCAACTCATACATTCATGCCGGCAGTCTCTGGCAACAGAAGCCACAGATAACTACAGCCACAGATTACAGTTGCGTTTGTGTGAGTTCCATTTGCGTGAGTGCTTTTGTGTACATGTGACTGTCTATTTTTGATTAAGGCCATATCGGCCGAAAGCTTATTTGTGTCAGTCTTTTCATTGCGCCTATCTGTGACTCAGCATCTCCACTATATGGTGAGTGGCAACTTTCTTTTCATAATATTGTTAAATTACTTCCTGGATTTTCCATTGTTTGGTTTATCAGACTAGTTAATTTAGCGAAAGGCGCTTTGTTTGTTTCCTTTTACTACCATCCAGTCAGTGCTTCACACTCACTTGTCCTCAAAATCTACAACTTCAATGTTAATTTGTAGAATTTTATTTTACCTGTATTCATCTTGCATTATTTTAGCCTTCTTGTAATTTATTTCTATGCCAACATTCGAACATTCTCTAATTGTTACAATTTTTCTTTAAAGGAGACAAACAGTTAATGTCCAAAAGAAAGGGAAGTGCTTAAAATCTTCACAGAAAAATATTCTTATTTTCAAATGTGAAGAAAATGGAAGAAAATTTCCTTCGATTCTTGACAGTGTGTCTTCTGATTCTAAAATTTCTTGGCATACAACGTTTTCATTGCCTTTTGTATGATAACACTGAAATTTTATGCACATTATTCTTGAGGATTTGTTTTACACCAGCTAAGTTCCCATCTATATTGGCAACATATTTTTGTAACTGGTACAATATCATTGAAATTACCATTCTCAATATGTTTTGTTGACAGCTCTATATAATGCTTTTTTGTATGTTGTGGAAAATGCCAATATAATGAAACAATATGATAATTTTGACTTACAGTAAAATTGTAGCACCCGATGAGACACAGTTTTACAAGGAATATTTCATCACATTAATATGTTGTGCTTGTAAATGAACATGGAATCACTAGCTAACGTCAAACCATGAGGAGCATCACCAGCAAAAAGAGTAAGTTTACAATATTATTCTACTGAGCAACTGTTGGTTGTTCACGACCTTGCAATATGATCAGATACGTTTGGCCAGTAACTGATGTCTGGCAGAGGAAGGAACAACAATGACAGACACCATAATAATGCACCACGCTGGTAATTTCCGACAGTTTTGAGACTTTTGAGTATAAAATGCGTAAATTCTCTCTCTTCATTTATGACAGTTGTGTGTATGAATACAAATCCATCAACGTCAAAACAGTCACATCTAACAACACTCTCTGAAAGAGTCCACAACGTTCATCATTCCAGCCAAAAGCTATTTCGTTGGTTTCAATACTGCATTCGGTTTCTGGAGGAAGCAGTTGTCAGACATCGTATGACTTCCATTTCCTAAAGGAGTCTTTTTCAACATAGCTCTGCCTATGAGACTGTTATACCGCTCTTGTGGGATACTTGTATCAAAGATTTATATGAACTTCTGGGAAATTAATTATGGGTCCCATCATTGGTACATGTGTTCCACGTTTATAGCAATCTGATTTCCTCATGTAGGTGACAATCTAATTGTTGATCTGATAACTGTCAGAAATAGGTGATATAAAAATGAAAGAAACTGGCATATTTCGTTTACTGTCATACTATAATGCTATATGAGAACTTCCTGGGGCAACTCATCAAACAAAGCTAACGTTTTATAAGTGCAAATGTATGTAATGCGAATTATTTGTTGTGTGAACGCAAGAACATCATGCAGACAGCTCTTCAATGAACTAGGTACCAAATACTGCTTCTCAGTATATTTATTCCTTTATGAAATGTATAATAAATAATATATCTCTTTTTCAGACCAATAGTTCCCATCATGAAATCACTATTAGGAATGATAATAATCTACCTAATGATTAAAGCAAGTTAATTTGGTCCAGAAAAGTATCCCCTCAAGAGCACATATTTTAAATAACTTGCCAGTTGCCCTAAAACGTTTAACTACTAATAAAGTTTAACTACAAATTTTCGAGTGCCTATACCACTTATTGGTGTCTAACTCACTTTATTCTGTTGACGATCTTTTTAGTAGAACCCAATGATGTATGTATTATTAACAATGTCAAATAATGTGAGTAGTACACCTAAAATTTGCCTTAGTTCTGCATATTTTCAGTGCTGCAACGTGAACAAATGTAGGCACTGTACTGCTGTCTGTCTGATGATGCATGGCTACAATAGCCTAATGATTCTCTTCTGTACTTCAGTGTACAGGCCTATACTTTTAAATGTTTGACACAAGTTTCTTATTACCTCTTTAATGAAAATAAGCATCAAATTTATCTGCATCTATGAGATCCATTTATTATAGCATCTGTGGCAGGAACATTAAAATATCTTTTTTCTTGTAAGTATATCATGTAGGCCCTTTCTTGTTTTATGATACGCTCTACATCCTTGAGACTGTCCTTACTATGGATACATGGACCGGAAAGTTTATCTAATCTAATCTAAACTACTATAATGCCTCGCACTGTGCCTGCATCACCATGCAGATTGCCAACTTAATTGAGACTTGTGTTTGGGGTTCACACAGTCAACACGAACCGAATATCCGTTCCCGTACTGAGAACTTATTTCATTCAGAAATGCATAATTGTTCCGATTAATCTATTCGACACATTTCTTGATGCCATACGCTGCTTATCCTGGAATTTGCAGTTACAGGATCACAATCATTATTCTCTTTCAGAAGGACTTAATTTCTACATCTACGGGCCTACTCTGTAAAGCATTACGAACTTTATGACAGTCTTGATTTTTGTTTTACCTTCCTAATTTCTCGCCAATGAGGACAAGGCAGGATATCGCAGAACAGGAATCTTTATAACATAATCGCAGCAAACTAGGAGCAGAGCAAAACTGGTTGGGAATATTTATGAAAAGATTTCCAGCTCCGGCATTCGCTTGGTGACCGAGAGAAGCGTCCGGGAAACCTCGTTCGGAACTGACGATAGGACTATTTTTAAATCAATATCGTACATTGTGCGAGGGCCAAAGCGCTCTAAATAGCGGTCAAAGGATGAATAAATAAATAAAGATTACAATTAAAATGTGTGTATGTGTTTTAATTCCATAATGACAAAATTATATTCTCATCAGTCAGCATACATCACGAGAACAGAAGCATGAATAATAAGTAACTCATTTATAGTCTTCTTATTATTTGACATTATTACAAGAAGGATATGATTGAAATTATTGCTCAGTAATGATCTGTGTTACTCGTATCTCGGCCTGTATAAAATGTTGTTATTTACCGGTGTAACTGTAAATATTGAAGCAATATTTACTTTGTTGGCAGTGACAAAGACTGGGAACATCTCTGTCTTCTGCGTATTTATTTCGTGACGTAGAGGCTGTGAGGGTGTTGAGGCTTTCGTTGTGTCAGAAGTATAAAGAAGTGAAGAAAATATGTCTTACGCGTATTTGTTTAAATATATTATTATAGGAGATACAGGTAAGAATTTGTACGACGTATTACGAGAACAAAATCGTTAAATACTGAAGATTTAATACGTTTTTGACTGTTGACATGTCATTTACTTGTAGTCGTATCTTTGTGTTTCACTACATAATGGAGTTGTTTTGCTCGAGAAATAGACGGAAGTGATCGTTTACATATAGTGAGCTGATTGGAATTATTTCTGTATACAGTTACCTCCTGTTATTTTTCATTTATGTTATTGATTTTTTTCGAAAACACCATGATCAAACGTTGTATTCAAGGTTTTAGATGACAGTTATTACTTACACGCGTCATCTAAAATGCGAGCGATACAGGGCAGATTTGGTTGTTATAAATTTTAAAATGTCACATCATAATGAACGAAACGGCTCCTTTTCCGAAGAATTCGACGGTAATACAATCAACGCTTATTTGCTTCCAAACAAGTCCGATGATTTTGACGATAACATTTGATACTTTTTCATTAGTCTCGTAGTCGATAAGTATTAGCGAATTTGTTGTAAATCTCCATATAATTGGCAATGGCTGTGAACTTTATGTAACATATTTTCCTTCTTTCTGTTCCAGGCGTTGGCAAATCGTGCCTGCTTCTGCAGTTTACTGATAAACGGTTTCAGCCTGTTCATGACCTGACTATTGGTATGTCAGTGCGAAGGAGATATACTTAAAAATAAATATAATATATGTATTCTCTCTTATGTGCATGCCAAAGGAATGGCTTTTTAGTGGAAACAATTATAGACTAACATTTTTAGATATAACTTTTATGAAACAAGCTATTTGGAGGGTTCAAAATATTAATTTTTTGTGGAGTGGCAGGGTAATCTGTTGTCACAACTCTGTTGCCAGACTTGTGTGTTGATGCTATAAACCGGTGTAATTATACATTGGTAAAGGGGTAATGAGTTTACATGTTACATGTGAAGTGTGGGCCTATATTCAGTTGAGTTGTCGGAAATTTTCAGGCAAATTTTTGTTAAGTGTTAAAGTGTAATTACCATGATAAATGGTAATGAAGTTTTCAGTTAACACTTTAACCCCACTGGGTGCTGTTGGTTAATAATTGGCTTTTGTTATTGTTTCCTTGAGAGGTGGGAAAAACATGATACGAAATTTTGTGTTTGACTTAGTTTGCTGGAAATGTTCAAAAGGAGCAGAAGGTGGTAAAATAAATTAGTAGCTTATTATTGTATAAATAATTTAAAAGCCATTCATCACAGTATATTTAATTGTTTATTGTGCAGCACCTTCACGAATTTAATCTCTTCTAAACATAAATAGTTGATGTATTATGTTAATGGTAACGCATTATTAATTGGAATATTGTTTAAGTGTTGGGTGATGTTCAGACTGGCAGAAGAGTATGCAAAGTACCGCTTGTTATGAAATATAATATTGTTTAGAGTAAGAGTGTTTAAATATGTACATTTCAGATGAGTAATTGGGAGGATTGGCAGTGGGACAGCAAGAGGATTCTGGTAGAGCAAGTTGATAAAGTGTTATAGAGCATGGAAATGAAACTGAAGTGGCGAAAAATGGAAACAGGAAACTTTGACGGTGTATGAAATGGAACCACTTTTGTTTTTAGGAAGGGACCTGGGTAGTGAGAGGGAGCATTGAAGAGGTGGAAAGAGAATATTAGGTAAAGGAAGTCGAATTGATGGATGAAACAGAAATAGAAAGGATGAGAAATATGAATATGTGGCTGAGAGTGACTAGTAGGAAGAGGTCATTTGAATAAGTGACTCTAGAGTGATGTGCTCTTGAAAAGGTAGGTGTTCCTCACAGAGAACCACAGCATAATAATACTTTGTCACCAGATGGCTCTCTAGCAAAAAATGCTTCACCCATTTCCACTCTTGGCAACACTGGAACAATTTCAGCATGAGTATGCTGATTCTGGTACTCAGGCTCTCAGAATACTTTAAAACATGGAATACTACTGCCCTCTCTCGTTCAAGTAATATTTGTTGCTTAGTGAGTCCTGCAATGATAAAACGAGTGGCATCATTCATGCAGAAACTAGAAAAGGAATGCTAAATGTTTAACCTGCTTTCCCAAAGAACAGAGCAGCAGAATAGCATTATTACCTGGTGCTTCATTGGGTATACTGTCACTACAGTAAATTATCACACTGTCAGCCTTGTAATACACAAACCACTTCAGTATGTCAGTCCGGGAGGTTATACAACTGGCGTGCAGTGGAGGGAAGCTTCCTATCTGTGAAGTTCAGAGGTTCTGACATTGTGAGACCAAGTGAGGTGCATAGTCATAGAGATGCTGGATTTGTGTGCAGGATGACAGGGGTTGAAATTCTCATCCAGCCATCCATTGAAGCTAAATCCTGAGATGGCTCCTTTGAAAACCATATGGCTAATTTTCTTCCATATCCTTCACCCATCCAAACTTGGATTCCACCTCTAATGACCTCTGTCTTTGAAGCCTTAAACATGGCCTAGTGTGGTCAAAACCTCAGGCTGCACTATATATTCCAAGAAATGCCAGAGGATAAGGAACAAACTCCAAGCAATATTGAAAGTCCTAATTTAATTCTCGTACCACTGCAAAGATAAATTAAATAGGCTGATTGAGGCTTTTTAAGTGCAGAGAATACAGTATGTTATCTTAGATGGAGAGCAAACAGTTGAAGTAACTTCAGGTGTTCCCCAGGGAATTGTGTTGGAACCCTTGCTGTTCAAGTTGAATAATAATGACTTTGCAGACAATAATAGTAATCTCAGAGTTTTCAAACACTAAAGTCAGGCATATCTATAATGAACAGCTATCTGAAAAGAAAAGCTACACATATAGTCAGATCTTATGAAATTTTCAAAGTGGTGGAAAAATTGATAACTTGCTTTAAATGTTCAGGAATCTAAAAATTTGCGAATGAAATGAAATTCTTAGTACACTATGACTAGAATATCACTCAGTCACAGTTTGAATACAAATACCCGAGCGTAAAAATTTAGAGGTACGAAATGGAACAATGAAATACGCTCAGTTGTCAGTAAAAATGAAATATGCTCAGTTGTAGGTAAAGCAAGTGTCAAATTTCAGACCATTAGCAAAATATTAGGGAAATGCAATTACTTAACAAAAGCAGGTTGCTTCCAAAACACTCATGTATGTAGCAGGTCCAGTTGCTGCCAAGATTCTTTTGACTATGCTGCAGAAGTTTTGCGGGGAGGCCTTACACCTCCGTGCATTCCTGATTTCCTCCCATGTCGTTTTAAAGTTTCAGGATCCATCAAGAATGAAATTCGTAGTTATCGATTTTCTTCGGGCAAAGAGGTGAACGCTTGGGTACAATTGTGGTTTTTTAGGCACCTGCAAACATTTTTCCATGAAGACGTAGACCATCTTGTCTCACAGTGGTATATACATATTAACAGTTATAGCAAATACTTTCAAAATGATAAACAGTTTACTTTTCTTCCCATACATCTCATTTTCATTTGATTGCCGCTTATATCTGTGTTTTTAACACTTAAGAGGTAACCTCTGGTACTGTTTCCTGTGATCAGACTCCTTTGTTGGTCATGATAGGTTGCATATATAGCATCATATTCTGCAAACACTTTGGCTCATGCTAAGAAAGCAGAGTATAAGATGCCACCACTGCTGATAGGCATGTAACTGATACTAGTCCAACAATACATAAATAAAATTAATCTGTTGAATGGCTCTGTGTGTGATATGTGATGTGACTTACCAAACGAAAGCGCTGGCATGCTGATAGATACACAAACATACACACAAAATTCAAGCTTTCGCAACCAATGGTTGCTTCGTCAGGAAAGAGGGAAGGAGAGGGAAAGACGAAAGAATGTGGGTTTTAAGGGAGAGGGTAAGGAGTCATTCCAATCCCGGGAGCGGAAAGACTTACCTTAGGAGGAAAAAAGGACAGGTATACAATCTCTCTCTCTCTCTCTCTCTCTCTCTCTCTCTCTCTCTCTTTCTCTCTTCCCCCCCCCCCCCCTCACACACACACACACACACACACACACACACACACACACACACACACACACACCTGTGAGAGTGTGCGTGCATGCGCGCGCGCGTATACCTGTCCATTTTTTTCCCCTAAGGTAAGTCTTTCCGCTCCCGGGATTGGAATGACTCCTTACCCTCTCCCTTAAAACCCACATCCTTTCGTCTTTCCCTCTCCTTCCCTCTTTCCTGATGAAGCAACCGTTGGTTGCGAAAGCTTGAATTTTGTGTGTATGTTTGTGTATCTATCAGCATGCCAGCGCTTTCGTTTGGTAAGTCGCATCATCTTTGTTTTTAGATATATTTTTCTCACGTGGAATGTTTCCTTCTATTATATTCATATATATAATCTCCCAAGCCTTTCAGATACTGAACAGTTTTTGAAATGTGTGACAAAGGCGATCATGATGCAAACATCCTAGTAGTAATGACCTTTTACAGGACACCAGCAGGAAATATATTGAGCTTCAAAAAGTTGCTAGAGGCAGTTTTAATTGGGTTATGAATACTTATTGGGAGAATCAGTATTTGTGGCAACTATTAATTTTGATTTTCCATTGTATAGTAGTTATTTAGGACAACCAGAGTTATTGATGTTTGGGTTTGGATTATTTACAACAGTACAGTATCCAGTGAGGATTACAGAACACAGGGCAGCAGCCATTGACAATTCATTTTTTTACACAACAGGCTACAGTGAGCTGTGAAATGAGTAGTTAGTAAGTTATCTGACAACAAGAGCTAAATGCAGGGCATCCATAAAGTCTGGGAACACTTTCGATTATTTACTGCACAAGAACTAAACATTGTACAGATATCATCCATACGTCGTTTTGGAGAGAAACCGTGAAAGTTTTTTTTCCATACATACCGCCACACCGTCGTTCGGTAATTTGCTGATAGTCAGCACTAGTTACAAACATGGCGAGTTCAGGTGCAGAGTGAGCTGTTTCATGAAATGGCCTACCCGATCACCAGATCTAACTCTGTGTGACTTTTTTTTTCTTTGGGGACACATTAAAGTCTGGTGTATGTACTGCCTCTACCATGTGATGTAGCAGAGTTCTGGGAGAGAATACAGGAAGTGACTACCACATTCGATGATGCCGTGCTGGGGCGGGTATGGCAAGAATTCAATTACCGTATTGACGTCTGCCGGGTCACTCATGGTTCACATATCGAATGTTTGTAAAAAAAAAAAAAAAAAAAAAAAATCACGAGTTTCTCTTCAAAATGCAATATGTGTGACATCTGTACAATGTTTAGTTCTTGTGCAATAAATAATTCAGTGTTCCCAGACTTTATGTACACCCTATATTAACAAAGAATACACTAATCAGCCAGAACATTATGACCACCTGCATAATAGCCAGTATGTCCACCTTTGCCACAGATAAGTGACGATCCTTCATGGCGTGGAAGCAGTGAGGCCTCAGTATGTCACCAAAACCCTGTAAGTTCCGGGAAAGGGGGCGGGGGGTGACAAGCTGTGATATCAGGTTCAAACACATCCCAGATGTGTTCTATGGGGTTCAGATTTGGTGAGGTGGTGGGCCAGCACATCAATTGGAACTTGCCACTATGTTCCTCACCTTCACATTCATGCCTTGTGACATGGTGCATTTATCTGTTGGATAAGTGCCACTGCCGCCTGGAAACATAATTAATCATGAAGGGCTGTATGTGGTGTGCAACCAGTGTGCAGTACTCCTTGGCCATCATGGTGCCTTGCACAAGCATCCACTGGACCCATGGATGCCCCCATCAATGTTCCCCAGAGTATAATTGAGCCATTGCCAGCTTTTCTCTGTCCCATAGTACAGGCGTCAAGGAGCTGTTCCCCTGGAATACAATGGATTCACGCCCTCCCATCAGCATGATGATGTAGTTATCGGGATTCATCAGACCATGGAATGTAATGCCACTGCACCTATGTCCAGTGCCAATGGTCTTGTGCCCATTTGTCTTAGTTGCCGGCATCGTGGTATTAACATTGGTGTATGCTTGGGTTGTTGGCTGCGGAGGCCCATTGTTAGGAGTGTTTGATGCACCGTGTGTTCACACACGCTTTTTCTCTGCTCAGCAAGCTGAAGTAGTGACACATTTGAAGAAGAAGGCATCCACTTAAATTTTACACTGGAGGGACTATTGTATAGAAAACTTATTTTAGTGTCACCCGCTATAATTATATGCTCATCTCTCTATTTGAGACACGGAGCAGTTTAAAAGCGGGCAATCCCTCCTACTTTAGGTGGTAGTAGAGAACACACATCAGCCACTTTCCATTAAGGGATTTGATCTCTATGAACATATATTCAACTTGTTTATCTCCATTATTGTTGGATGTGTGTAGCAGAGTAAGTGATAAGAATCTGTGTGTACACCCCTCCTTCCACTCGTTGTGTCTTAGAAAGGTGTAGCTGTCTAGATTTACCGAACTGGTGGGAATACTTTGTTTGAGCCAGGACTCCAACCGAAGTATTACATGGATTTCTGTGTTGTGAAAGATGACAGGACTTGTCAACATGAGCTGATAGATTGCACATTTGTGTTTGCAGTATGTAGCGTAGTCTGTTCAGGCGCAAACGTCACAAGGGTATGGCTAGTGAATGGTGGCAATACAGGAGCCGTGAGGGTGGGTAAATGATGCATTCTGGAGCAACACTTTGGGGAGGCAAGGAAGCAGGGTTCCTGGAAGTGGAGAGCAGCAGGTGCCGTAGGGAGAGGGAGGAACTATGGTCAAGGCCATCCACTTGGTGAATGGCTGACTGGAGACACAGGAAGGGATTCAGTAAACAGAGTTAGAATAATCTCTGTGCAACAGTATTGAAAGCAAAATAAATGGAATAAAATAAATACGCACATAAGACAGTAGATTAATCATCTGAAATTAGTGCCCTGTGAGAATATTGAAATAATGATGAAAATAATGCGCTAAATTAGTATTGGAGGTATGAGAGTTGAGCAGAAAATTTGTAATTAGTACTAAAAGTAGACTTAACCAAACAAAAACAAATAACAACATGAAGCTGCTTTAGTGGAATATTGGCATTGAAAGCAATAGAATCGAACAGAAAATTTATGATTAGTGTTAAAAGTAAACCTAAACAAACAAATGATAATTCAAAACTGTGTCAAGGAAAGTATTACAAAAAAGTTTCTTTACAAAATAGATAAAAATAAACACACACTCTAGGCAGCAAGAGTTCACATGTTTTTTTTAGCTTCTCAAGCACAGGCATTAAAGTTCATTTGTATTGCAGCCTTCTCGTTTCCCGTTTTTGGTCTTCACTATTATCCTGCTGCTGTTTGTCCACACGTTTTGTAGCACTAACCTCAAGATTGCACAGTTCAAAATCTTTTGTCTCTCAGAAGTGAGATCCTCACGTATTGTCAGACTTGAATTTGCGAGTTTCTTCTTCACTCTGAAGTTTTCAGATCTTTTCCTGTTCAACGCAAACTTCTGAATTACCAGTGTAGGTTTTACACCCCATTCTGTGGCTTTTGTCTGTCATTCAGTGTCACCTGCGGGCCTAGGTTATCCGGGCAAGGCTGATCACTAATTCATTTGTATTCTCACTGTTGTTTTCAGGAATCCCAAACAGGCTGAGATTATTGTGTCTCTAGTATTGTTCAAGTTTGTCAAATTTTGAGATCAGCTTCTGTTTGAGTAGTCGCGCCCTATCCTCAGTTTCTTTCAAAGATGTGTTTAGAGCTCAGATCTCGCTCGCATTTATCTCCAGAGTTTATTGTTAAGTCATTTGCCACTTTACACACCATACAGATGTCTTGTTTAAATCATTTTGGTGATGTTACTATATGGTAAAAGACAGTATTATCTGTGTGTAATCAAAGAGGCCTGCCCAGATTGTCTTTTAAATCATTTATATAGATTAGGAAGAGCAGAGCGCTTATAATACTCCATGTTGTTGTTGTTGTTGTGGTCTTCAGTCCTGAGACTGGTTTGATGCAGCTCTCCATGCTACTCTATCCTGTGCAAGCTTCTTCATCTCCCAGTACCTACTGCAACCTACATCCTTCTGAATCTGCTTAGTGTATTCATCTCTTGGTCTCCCCCTACGATTTTTACCCTCCACACTGCCCTCCAATACTAAATTGGTGATCCCTTGATGCCTCAGAACATGTCCTACCAACCGATCCCTTCTACTGGTCAAGTTGTACCACAAGCTTCTCTTCTCCCCAATCCTATTCAATACTTCCTCATTAGTTATGTGATCTACCCACCTTATCTTCAGCATTCTTCTGTAGCACCATATTTCGAAAGCTTCTATTGTCTTCTTGTCCAAACTATTTACCGTCCATGTTTCACTTCCATACATGGCTACACTCCATACGAATGCTTTCAGAAATGACTTCCTGACACTTAAATCTATACTCGATGTTAACAAATTTCTCTTCTTCAGAAACGATTTCCATGCCATTGCCAGTCTACATTTTATATCCTCTCTACTTCAACCATCATCAGTTATTTTGCTCCCCAAATAGCAAAACTCCTTTACTATTTTAAGTGTCTTATTTCCTAATCTAATATTCTCAACATCACCCGACTTAATTCGACTACATTCCATTATACTCGTTTTGCTTTTGTTGATGTTCATCTTGTATCCTCCCTTCAAGACACTGTCCATTCCGTTCAACTGCTCTTCCAAGTCCTTTGCTGTCTCTGACAGAATTACAATGTCATCGGCGAACCTCAAAGTTTTTATTTCTTCTCCATGAATTTTAATACCTACTCCGAATTTTTCTTTTGTTTCTTTTACTGCTTGCTCAATATACAGATTGAATAACACTGGGGAGAGGCTACAACCCTGTCTCACTCCCTTCCCAACCACTGCTTCCCTTTCATGTCCCTCGACTCTTATAACTGCCTTCTGGTTTCTGTACAAATTGTAAATAACCTTTCGCTCCCTGTATTTTACCCCTGCCACCTTTAGAATTTGAAAGAGAGTATTCCAATCAACATTGTCAAAAGCTTTCTCTAAGTCTACAAATGCTAGAAACGTAGGTTTGCCTTTCCTTAATCTTTCTTCTAAGATAAGTCGTAAGGTCAGTATTGCCTCATGTGTTCCAGTATTTCTACGGAATCCAAACTGATCTTCCCCGAGGTCGGCTTCTACTAGTTTTTCCATTCGTCTGTAAAGAATTCGTGTTGGTATTTTGCAGCTGTGGCTTATTAAACTGATTGTTCGGTAATTTTCACATCTGTCAACACCTGCTTTCTTTGGGATTGGTATTATTATATTCTTCTTGAAGTCTGAGGGTACTTCACCTGTTTCATACATCTTGCTCACCAGCTGGTAGAGTTTTGTCAGGACTGGCTCTCCCAAGACTGTCTATAGTTCTAATGGAATGTTGTCTACTCCCGGGGCCTTGTTTCGACTCAGGTCTTTCAGTGCTCTGTCAAACTCTTCACGCCCCCCCTGCGGGTTCGGGGGTAAGAATAGGCCCGCGGTATTCCTGCCTGTCGTAAGAGGCGACTAAAAGGAGTCTCAAATGTTTTGGCCTTAATGTGATGGTCCCCCTTGGGGTTTGACCTCCATTTTTCAAAATTCTACAGAAGTACGAGCCTTTTGGGGAAGGACACCTTACATGGTGTACCACTGGTCCTAAGTGCACTAAGACCTTGGCACTCAGAATTGCACCGGCGTTGTCACCATACCCATTATTCCTCAAATTGGGCCTAAACGCCTGATGGGTTGTCCAAGTTACGCCCATAGTGCATCTCCATCTGCACCAGCGATCATGATGGACTTTCCATGGCACCAGAAATCCAGCACGGTAGCCAGCCCGTTGTGGTGGGGTCGTCATGTACCCTCTAGGTTGTAGCCCCCTGACAACACAGGGATCGTACTGCCGATACCTGAGCTGCACCCTCCCCACGTTGGCCAAGGAGTAGATGCCCGTCTCCTTGGGGCATCAGGACTCCCGGCAATGGTCATCCTGCCAGGTGGCCCTTGCTGCGGCTGGGTGGCGCCCGTGGGGAGAGCCCCTGGTCGGAGTGGGTGGTATCGGGGCGGACGTTTCGCACATGAAACGTCAACACGTATCAGGTCGCTCTGCGGCCGAGTCTTCCAAAGGAAAGGGTACCGTTTCTAGTTCTGGTTCTCCTGCCCTTTCCCCCTTGGCCACTCCATGGGAGGAGGGACAGGCCCGCCGGCTTGGGGCGAAGTACTTCCCCCGCTATTTGGTCTGTTCTCGAACAGATGGGGGGACGTTCGCCACCTCCAAGCCCATGTTCTTTGTTCAGCACATTGAGGACGTCTTCGGGGAAATCGAGGCTCTCAGCAAGATGCGATCAGGGTCCGTTCTTATCAAGACCACCTCTGCCACACAATCGGCGGCACTCCAGGCGTGCGACCGCCTAGGGGACATCCCAGTCTCCATTGTCCCACATCTGGCACTAAATAGGACGCAGGGGGTTATTTTTCATCGTGACCTCCTGCTACAATCTGATGAGGAGCTCAGGGCCAACCTGGAGTGCCGCGGCGTGCATTTCTTTCGGCGAGTCCAGCGCGGCCCCAAAGACCGTCGCATCGACACCGGGGCCTTTATCCTCGCCTTCGAGGGGGACGTTCTCCCGGAGAAGGTAAAGGTGATGTGCTACCGGTGCGACGTGCGACCTTACGTCCCGCCTCCTATGCGCTGTTTTAGGTGTTTGCGCTTTGGGCACATGTCGTCACGGTGTGAGGCTGAGCCCCTTTGTGGTGACTGTGGACGTCCTCTTCGTGAGGAACATACTTGCACCCCACCACCTCGGTGCCCTAATTGTCCTGGCGTCCACTCGCCTAGGTCCCCAGACTGCCCCGCCTATCAGAAGGAGAAAAAGATACAAGAAATCAAAACTTTGGATCGGCTCTCTTATTCTGAGGCCAGGAAGAAGTATGACCGCCTTCATCCCGTGTCACTGGCCACTTCGTTTGCCTCAGTTGTGTCCACTCCTTCCGCTGTATCCTCACCTCTATCCTGTCCCCCCTCCGCCTCCTCTGCCCATCAGGGGGCTCTGCCTCCGCCTCCCAAATCCCTCCCTTCCAACTCCTCCTCCCCCGTGGCCCCCACCCCCCCCTGCCCCAGGGGCCACCCTTCCTCCTCCTCCTCCTCCCCCCACGCCACCTGAGAAGCGATCCTCTTCTCAGGCGTCCATCGGGGAAACGTTCCAGACCCCAGCTTCCGAGGTCCGGCGTTCCAAAACGGACCCCGCGCGTGAGGACCTTCTTCGGGTCCAGCCCACCATCCCTGTGCCTCCTCGGCCTTCCAAGAAGGCCTCCAAGAAGAAGTCTCTATCCCCCTCTCCACCCCGGCGCGTTTCATCTGACGCTTCATCCGTGAGTCGCTGCTCCCGGCCGTCCTCAGTTTCGCCGGGACGCTCTGCTGCCAGGCGTTCCGCCGGCCTTTTGTCGGCAAATGATGTGGCCCCTCCTACACCATCAGGGACAGCGGCCACAGCTGGCGACGAGTCGATGGACCCGGATCCGCCTGCCGTCAGTTGTAGCGTTGTTGCCTCGCAACCTGGCCCTCCGCGGCCATCGAGGTGACCAGCTCTTCCCCGTCTCGTTCCCCCAACTTTTTGACTAGCAATGGCGTTGTTTCATTGGAACATAAGAGGTATTCGATCTAATTGGGAGGAATTAAACTGCTCCTCCGCCTGCACTGTCCGCTCATCCTTGGTCTCCAGGAAACCAAGTTGCGCCCGACTGACCGTATTGCCTTTTCCCACTATACCTCGGAGCGGTGTGACCTCGCCCCTGTGGACGGTATCCCAGCTCATGGTGGGGTCATGTTGCTCGTTCGGGACGATGTCTATTACCATCCCATCCCATTGACCACCCCACTCCGAGCAATAGCTATCCGCATTACTCTTTCTGCTTTTACTTTTTCAGTTTGTACCGTCTACACTCCACCGTCATCTGCTGTTAGTCGGGCTGACATGATGCACCTGATCGATCAGCTTCCCCCGCCGTTCTTATTGTTTGGCGACTTCAATGCCCATCATCCCCTTTGGGGCTCTCCTGCATCCTGTCAAAGAGGCTCACTCTTGGCGGATGTCTTCAACCATCTCAATCTTGTCTGCCTCAATACCGGCGCCCCGACTTTCCTCTCGGACTCTACTCATACCTACTCCCACTTGGACCTCTCGATCTGTTCTACCACTCTTGCCCGTCGGTTCGAGTGGTATGTCCTTTCTGACACCTATTCGAGCGACCACTTCCCCTGTGTCGTTCGTCTCCTGCACCACACCCCATCCCCACGTCCTTCGCGCTGGAACATACTGAAAGCTGACTGGGGACTTTACTCCTCCCTGGCGACCTTTCCGGACCACGATTTTTCCAGCTGCGACAGTCAGGTCGAATACCTCACGGCTGTTATTATCCATGCTGCCGAACGTTCCATACCTCGTACTACTTCTTCTTCACGTCGCGTTTCCGTCCCCTGGTGGAACGAGGCTTGTAGGGACGCTATCCGTGCTCGACGACGTGCTTTACGCACCTTTCACCGCCATCCTACGTTGGCGAATTGTATTGAATACAAACGACTCCGAGCGCAATGCCGTAGTGTCATCAAAGACAGCAAAAAAGCTTGCTGGGCCTCTTTCACGAGCTCCTTTACCAGTTTTACTCCCCCTTCCGTTGTTTGGGGTAGCCTGCGCCGGCTGTCGGGCATTAAGGCCCACTCCTCAGTACCTGGCCTGACCTCAGGTAATGAGGTCCTTGTTGATCCTGTGGCTGTCTCCAACGCCTTTGGCCGCTTTTTCGCGGAGGTTTCAAGCTCCGCCCATTACCATCCTGCCTTCCTTCCCAGGAAAGAGGCAGACGAGGCTCGGCGACCTTCCTTCCACTCGCTGAATCTGGAAACTTACAATGCCCCCTTTACTATGCGGGAACTCGAACGTGCGCTTGCACTGTCCCGGTCCTCTGCTCCGGGGCCAGATGCCATTCACGTTCAGATGCTGGCACACCTTTCTCCAGCGGGCAAAAGCTTCCTTCTTCGTACCTACAATCGCGTCTGGACCGAAGGTCAGGTCCCCATGCGTTGGCGTGACGCCGTTGTTGTTCCTATACCCAAACCCGGGAAGGATAGACACCTTCCTTCTAGTTACCGCCCCATTTCTCTTACAAGCTGTGTCTGTAAGGTGATGGAGCGCATGGTTAATGCTCGGTTAGTTTGGATTCTTGAATCTCGACGACTACTTACTAATGTCCAATGCGGCTTTCGTCGCCGCCGCTCCGCTGTTGACCACCTTGTGACCTTGTCGACATTCATCATGAACAACTTTTTGCGAAAGCGCCAAACGGTCGCCATGTTCTTCGATTTGGAGAAGGCTTATGATACCTGTTGGAGAGGAGGTATCCTCCGCACTATGCACAAGTGGGGCCTACGCGGTCGTCTGCCCCTTTTTATTGATTCCTTTTTAACGGATCGAAAGTTTAGGGTACGTGTGGGTTCCGTATTGTCCGACGTCTTCCTCCAGGAGAACGGAGTGCCTCAGGGCTCCGTCTTGAGCGTAGCCCTTTTTGCCATCGCGATCAATCCAATTATGGATTGCATTCCACCTAATGTCTCAGGCTCTCTCTTTGTCGATGACTTCGCGATCTACTGCAGTGCCCAGAGAACATGCCTCCTGGAGCGCTGCCTCCAGCGTTGTCTAGACAGCCTCTACTCATGGAGCGTGGCAAATGGCTTCCGGTTCTCTGAAGAGAAGACGGTTTGTATCAACTTTTGGCGATATAAAGCGTTCCTTCCGCCATCCTTACATCTCGGTCCCGTTGTTCTCCCATTCGTGGACACAACTAAGTTTCTAGGGCTCACGTTGGACCGGAAACCGTGTTGGTCTCCACATGTCTCTTATTTGGCGGCCCGTTGTACACGTTCCCTTAATGTCCTCAGAGTTCTTAGCGGTTCATCTTGGGGAGCGGATCGCACTGTCCTGCTTCGCTTGTATCGGTCCATAGTCCGATCGAAGCTGGATTATGGGAGCTTCGTCTACTCGTCCGCTCGGCCATCCCTCTTACGCCGGCTCAACTCCATCCACCATCGGGGGATACGTCTTGCGACCGGAGCCTTCTACACTAGTCCTGTCGAGAGTCTTTACGCTGAAGCTGCCGAGTTACCATTGACCTACCGGCGCGACATACTGCTGTGTCGGTATGCCTGCCGGCTGTTGTCTATGCCCGAACACCCCTCTTACAAGTCCTTCTTCGCCGATTCTCTCGACCGTCAGTACGGGTTGTATGTGTCTGCCCTGCTGCCCCCCGGAGTCCGCTTCCGTCGCCTGCTTCGACAATTGGATTTTGCCCTCCCTACCACCTTCAGAGAGGGTGAGAGCCCGACACCACCTTGGCTCCAGGCTCCGGTTCGTATTTATCTCGACCTCAGCTCACTCCCGAAGGAGGGTACTCCGGCTGCAGTGTATTGCTCACGGTTTGTCGAACTTCGTGCTCGACTTGCTGGTCACACCTTTATTTACACCGATGGCTCCAAAACTGACGATGGTGTCGGCTGTGCCTTTGTCGTCGGGACCGCCACCTTTAAATACCGGCTCCTTGACCAATGTTCCAGCTTTACGGCCGAGCTTTTTGCTCTCCATCAGGCCATTCAGTATGCCCGCCGCCACCGCCATTCATCGTATGTACTTTGCACTGACTCCCTCAGTGCTCTTCAGAGCCTTGGGGCTCCCTATCCGGTCCATCCCTTGATTCAACGAATACAGCAGTCCCTCCGTTCTTTCGCTGATAATGGCGGTTCTGTCAGCTTTCTGTGGGTCCCCGGACATGTAGGAGTGCCTGGGAATGAGGCTGCGGATGCTGCAGCCAAGGCTGCAGTCCTCCAGCCTCGGCCAGCCTCCCATTGTGTCCCGTCATCTGACGTTTGTGGGGATGTATGTAAGAGGCTTGTGTCCTTGTGGTGGGATGCTTGGTCATCCCTCCAAGGAAACAAGCTCCAGGCAGTAAAACCGCTCCCAACTGCTTGGACAACTTCCTCCCGACCATCTCGGCGCGAGGAGGTCCTTCTGACCAGGTTGCGGATTGGGCATTGCCGGTTTAGCCACCGCTACCTGCTCTCTGGTGACCCAGCCCCGCAGTGCCCTTGTGGTCAGGCATTAACGGTGCGCCATGTTTTATTGTCGTGTCCCCGTTTTAGTCAATTTCGTGTTGTCCTGTCCCTGCCATCTACCTTATCGGATGTTTTAGCTGATGTCGCTCGAGCAGCTGCTCGTCTTCTGCGTTTTATAACTTTAACTGGCTTGACCAAAGACATTTAACCTTTTTACTTATTTCATCTGCATCTTTGTCAGGTCCTTTTGATGTCCCCCCATCCCCTTGAGTTTTAGCAGGTTCCTTGTGCTCTAACACCAGTGACTGGGCGCTAATGACCTCAGCAGTTGAGCGCCCTTAAACCCTACCAAAAAAAAAAACTCTTCACGCAGTATCTTATCTCCCATTTCATCTTCATCTACATCCTCTTCCATTTCCATAATATTGTCCTCAAGTACATCGCCCTTGTATAGACGCACTATATACTCCTTCCACCTTTCTGCCTTCCCTTCTTTGCTTAGAACTGGGTTCCATCTGAGCTCTTGATGTTCATACAAGTGGTTCTCTTATCTCCAAAGGTCTCTTTAATTTTCCTGTAGGCAGTATCTATCTTACCCCTAGTGAGATAAGCCTCTACATCCTTACATTTGTCCTCTAGCCATCCCTGCTTAGCCATTTTGCACTTCCTGCCGATCTCGTTTTTGAGACGTTTGTATTCCTTTTTGCCTGCTTCATTTACTGCATTTTTATATTTTCTCCTTTCATCAATTAAATTCAATATTTCTTCTGTTACCCAAGGATTTCTACTAGCCCTCGTCTTTTTACCTACTTGATCCTCTGCTGCCTTCACTATTTCATCCCTCAAAGCTACCCATTCTTCTTCTATTGTATTTCTTTCCCCCGTTCCTGTCAATTGTTCCCTTATGCTCTCCCTGAAACTCTGTACAACCTCTGGTTCTTTCAGTTTATCCAGGTCCCATTTCCTTAAATTCCCACCTTTTTGCAGTTTCTTCAGTTTTAATCTACAGGTCATAACCAATAGATTGTGTTCAGAGTCCACATCTGCCCCTGGAAATGTCTTACAATTTAAAACCTGGTTCCTAAATCTGTCTTACCATTATATAATCTATCTGATACCTTTTAGTATCTCCAGGGTTCTTCCATGTATACAACCTTCTATCATGATTCTTAAACCAAGTGTTAGCTATGATTAAATTGTGCTCTGTGCAAAATTCTACCAGGCGGCTTCCTCTTTCATTTCTTCCCCCCAATCCATATTCACCTACTATGTTTCCTTCTCTCCCTTTTCCTACACTCGAATTCCAGTCACCCATGACTATTAAATTTTCGTCTCCCTTCACTATCTGAATAATTTCTTTTATATCATCATACATTTCTTCAATTTCTTCGTCATCTGCAGAGCTAGTTGGCGTATAAACTTGTACTACTGTAGTAGGTGTGGGCTTCGTATCTATCTTGGCCACAATAATGCGTTCACTATGCTGTTTGTAGTAGCTTACTCGCATTCCTATTTTCCTATTCATTATTAAACCTACTCCTGCATTACCCCTATTTGATTTTGTGTTTATAACCCTGTAGCCACCCGACCAGAAGTCTTGTTCCTCCTGCCACCGAACTTCACTAATTCCCACTATATCTAACTTTAACCTATCCATTTCCCTTTTTAAATTTTCTAACCTACCTGCCTGATTAAGGGATCTGTCATTCCACGCTCCAATCCGTAGAACGCCAGTTTTCTTTCTCCTGATAACGACATCCTCTTGAGTAGTCCCCGCCCGGAGATCCGAATGGGGGACTATTTTTACCACCGGAATGTTTTACCCAAGAGAACGCCATCATCATTTAATCATACAGTAGAGCTGCATGCACTCGGGAAAAATTACGGCCGTAGTTTCCCCTTGCTTTCAGCTGTTCGCAGTACCAGCACAGCAAGGCCGCTTTGGTTAGTGTTACAAGGCCAGATCAGTCAATCATCCAGACTGTTGCCCTTGCAACTACTGAAAAGGCTGCTGCCCCTCTTCAGGAACCACATGTTTGTCTGGCCTCTCAAGAGATACTCCATAGGCAAGCAATATGCCTAGAAGCAGCTTGTGAGGAACAGTGTCAAAAGCTTTCTGGAAGTACGGAATCAATTTGAGATCCCCCGTCGATAGCACTCATTCCTTTGTGTGAAGATACAAAGTTTGTAACTACTGTGGTGACTGAAGATGAATATGGTGGAAATGGCAACTGATTAAGACTGCAAGGGAAAAGCAAATATTATTTTTGTTGCCATCTTTTCTGTTTATCTGTATTAGATGTCAAATTTACATACTACCGATTTCAAACAAATACCTCCAGTTTCAAGCACTTTACAAGGATTCAGGAATAGATCAAAATCTTCAGTTCTTATATATATATATAAAACAAATATGATGTGACTTACCGAACGAAAGTGCTGGCTGGTCGATAGACACACAAACATACACACAAAATTCAAGCTTTCGCAACAAACAGTTCCTTCGTCAGGAAAGAGGGAAGGAGAGGGAAAGACGAAAGGAAGTGGGTTTTAAGGGAGAGGGTAAGGAGTCATTCCATTCGTTCAGTAAGTCACATCATCTTTGTATGAAAGCGCTGGCAGGTCGATAGAAACACAGACACATACATACACACAAAATTCAAGCTTTCGCAACAAACTGTTGCCTCATCAGGAAAGAGGGAAGGAGAGAGAAAGACGAAAGGATTAGATTACGCTCCCATATTCTATTTTCTCAGGCTTGTCTGACATTTGGCATTACCCCCAAAGGCCTCACACTTAAAGTTCCCATCTCTGGCTGCAACCCTTTTGTCCATCAGTCCCTATACCAGTTCCAAACTGAACAATCCATTGCCCTCACCCACCTAATCCTTCACCTACACATCAACTCAGCCAATGAATGCACCCGTCAACTCCTATCCTTAATAAAAGTCCTCAATCTTTCCTCTCCCACATCCACACCGGCTGTTCAGAGCATCCTCCTACAGGCCAACCATAAATTAGAACAGCATGCCACCCTCCACCTCAAAAAACTATCCAATCTCCTGGGTTCCCACCTCCGGAAAGGCAACTCACTCACCCTTCACAGCCTTTCCAGCAAACCTCAACCTCCTCTCATTGCACACAAACCCAGTCTCTCCCATCTACTCAATCTCCCACTTCCAGCTCCACTCCCTCCAAAACCTCAAAATTCCAATCAACACAATCTGGAACCACAACACCCTAATTCAGTAGTTAACCTTTCCTCCAAACCTCCCTCCCAATCCGAAACCTCTGTCCTATCCAAAGGTCTCACCTTCAGCCCCACTCCCAGACTCAACCAAACAGCCCTCGTCAAAGATTTACTGTCCTACACTCGTACTCTCTGCTGGAAATATCACTTTGCCACGAAGAAAAATGATCCTAATCCTACTCGTAATGATCCAACTCCCCAAGACACCATCCAAATTGAACCCTGCCTGGAACAGTTCCGTCCTCCGTCGCAGCGGGACCCACCTCCTCTTCCTCAAAATCACCCTCTCCAAACCTTCCAGGAATTTCTGACTTCCAGCCTTGCATCTCAATCCTTCTTAAAAAACCTTAATCCTACTCCCAACATCACCACTGCTGGAGCCCAGGCTATCCATGATCTGAAGGCTGACCGATCCATCGTCATTCTTCCGGCGGACAAGGGTTCCACAACCGTGGTACTTGATTGTCGGGAGTATGTGGCTGAGGGACTGCGTCAGCTTTCAGACAACACCACATACAAAGTTTGCCAAGGTAACCCCACTCCCGATGTCCAGGCGGAGCTTCAAGGAATCCTCAGAACCTTAGGCCCCCTGCAAAACCTTTCACCTCACTCCATCAACCTCCTGACCCCACCGACACCCCTCCACCCCTACCTTCTACCTTCTTCCTAAAATCCACAAACCCAATCATCCCGGCCGCCCCATTGTACCTGGTTACCAAGCCCCCACAGAACGTATCTCTGCCTACGTAGATCAACACCTTCAACCCATTACATGCAGTCTCCCATCCTTCATCAAAGACACCAACCACTTTCTCGAATGCCTGTAATCCTTACCCAATGTGTTACCCCCGGAAACCATCCTTGTAACTATTGATGCCACTTCCTTATACACAAATATTCCGCACGTCCAGGGCCTCGCTGCGATGGAGCATTTCCTTTCACGCCGATCATCTGCCACCCTACCTAAAACCTGTTTCCTCATCACCTTAGCCAGCTTCATCCTGACCCACAACTTCTTCACTTTTGAAGACCAGACGTACCAACAATTAAAGGGAACAGCCATGGGTACCAGGATGGCTCCCTCGTACGCCAACCTATTCATGGGTCGCTTAGAGGAAGCCTTCTTGGTTACCCAGGCCTGCCAGCCCAAAGTTTGGTACAGATTTATTGATGACATCTTCATGATCTGGACTCACAGTGAAGAAGAACTCCAGAATTTCCTCTCCAACCCCAACTCCTTTGGTTCCATCAGATTCACCTGGTCCTACTCCAAATCCCATGCCACTTTCCTTGACGTTGACCTCCACCTGTCCAATGGCCAGCTTCACACGTCCGTCCACATCAGACCCACCAACAAGCAACAGTACCTCCATTATGACAGCTGCCACCCATTCCACATCAAACGGTCCCTTCCCCACAGCCTAGGTCTTCGTGGCAAACGAATCTGCTCCAGTTTGGAATCCCTGAACCATTACACCAACAACCTGACAACAGCTTTCGCATCCCGCAACTACCCTCCCGACTTGGTACAGAAGCAAATAACCAGAGCCACTTCCTCATCCCCTCAAACCCAGAATCCCCCACAGAAGAACCACAAAAGTGCCCCACTTGTGACAGGATACTTTCCGGGACTGGACCAGACTCTGAATGTGGCTCTCCAGCAGGGATACGACTTCCTCAAATCCTGCCCTGAAATGAGATCCATCCTTCATGAAATCCTCCCCACTCCACCAAGAGTGTCTTTCCGCCGTCCACCTAACCTTCGTAACCTCTTAGTTCATCCCTATGAAATCCCCAAACCACCTTCCCTACCCTCTGGCTCCTATCCTTGTAACCGCCCCCGCTGTAAAACCTGTCCCATGCACCCTCCCACCACCACCTACTCCAGTCCTGTAACCCGGAAGGTGTACACGATCAAAAGCAGAGCCACGTGTGAAAGTACCCACGTGATTTACCAACTGACCTGCCTACACTGTGATGCATTCTATGTGGGAATGGCCAGCAACAAACTGTCCATTCGCATGAATGGACACAGGCAGACAGTGTTTGTTGGTAATGAGGATCACCCTGTGGCTAAACATGCCTTGGTGCACGGCCAGCACATCTTGACACAGTGTTACACCGTCCGGGTTATCTGGATACATCCCACCAACACCAACCTATCCGAACTCCGGAGATGGGAACTTGCTCTTCAATATATCCTCTCTTCCCGTTACCCACCAGGCCTCAATCTCCGCTAATTTCAAGTTGCCGCCACTCATACCTCACCTGTCATTCAACATCATCTTTGCCTCTGCACTTCCGCCTCGACTGACATCTCCGCCAAACTCTTTGTGTTTAAATATGTCTGCTTGTGTGTGTGTGTGTGTGTGTGTGTGTGTGTGTGTGTGTATACCCGTCCTTTTTTCCCCCCTAAGGTAAGTCTTTCCGCTCCCGGGATTGGAATGACTCCTTACCCTCTCCCTTAAAACCCACTTCCTTTCGTCTTTCACTCTCCTTCCCTCTTTCCTGATGAGGCAACAGTTTGTTGCGAAAGCTTGAATTTTGTGTGTATGTATGTGTCTGTGTTTCTATCGACCTGCCAGCACTTTCGTATGGTAAGTCACATCATCTTTGAGAGAGAAGGGGACGGACAGACATCTACATTTATACTCTGCAAGCCACCCAACAGTGTGTGGCGGAGGGCACTTTACATGCCACTGTCATTACCTCCCTTTTCTGTTCCAGTCGCATATGGTTCGCGGGAAGAACGACTGCCGGAAAGCCTCCGTGCACGCTCAAATCTCTCTAATTTTACGTTTGTGATCTCATCGGGAGGTATAAGTAGGGGGTAAGCAATATATTTGATACCTCATCCAGAAACGCGCCCTCTTGAAACCTGGACAGCAAGCTACACCGCGATGCAGAGCACCTCTCTTGCAGAGTCTGCCACTTGAGTGTGCTAAACATCTCCGTAACGCTATCACGCTTACCAAATAACCCTGTGACGAAACGCGCCACTCTTCTTTGGATCTTCTCTATCTCCTCCGTCAACCCAACCTGGTACGGATCCCACACTGATGAGCAATATTCAACTATAGGTCGAACGAGTGTTTTGTAAGCCACCTCCTTTGTTGGTGGACTACATTTTCTAAGGACACTCCCAATGAATCTCAACCTGGCACCTGCCTTATCAACAATTAATTTTATATGATCATTCCCCTTCAAATCGTTCCGTACGCATACTCCGATATTTTACAGCAGTAATTGCTGCTAGTGTTTCTTCTGCTATCATATAATCGTACAATAAAGGATCCTTCTTTCTATGTACTCTCAACACATTACATTTGTCTATGTTAAGGGTCAGTTGCCACTCCCTGCACCAAGTGCCTATCTGCTGCAGCTCTTCCTGCATTTCGCTGCAATTTTCTAATGCTGCAACTTCTCTGTGTACTACAGCATCATCCGCAAAAAGCCGCATGTAACTTCTGACACTATCTACTAGGTCATTTATATATATTGTGAAAAGCAATGGTCCTATAATGCTCCCCTCTGGCACGCCAGTGGTTACTTTAACATCTGTAGACGTCTCTCCATTGAGAACAACATGCTGTGTTCTGTTGGCTAAAAACTCTTCAAACCAGCCACACAGCTGGTCTGATATTCTGTAGGCTCTTAATGTGTTTATCGGGTGACAGTGCGGAACTGTATCAAACGCCTTCCGGAAGTCAAGGAAAATGGCATCTACCTGGGAGCGTGTATCTAATATTTTCTGGGTCTCGTGGACAAATAAAGCGAGTTGGTCTCACACAATTGCTGTTTCCAGAATCCATGTTGATTCCTACAGAGTAGATTCTGGGTTTCCAGAAATGACATGATACGCAAGCAAAAAATGTGTTCTAAAATTCTACAAAAGATCGATGTCAGAGATACAGGCCTATAATTTTGCGCCTCTGCTCGATGACCTTCTTGAAAACTGGAACTACCTGTGCCCTTTTCCAATCATTTGGAACCTTCCGTTCCTCTAGAGACTTGCGGTACATGGCTGTTAGAAGGTTGGCAAGTTCTTTTGCGTACTCTGTGTAGAATCGAATTTGTATCCCGTCAGGTCCGGTGGACTTTCTCTGTTGAGTGATTTCATTAGCTTTTCTATTCCTTGGACACTTATTTCGATGTCAGCCATGTTTTCGTTCGTGCAAGGATTTAGAAAAGGAACTGCAGTGCGGTCTTCCTCTGTGAAACAGCTTTGGAAAAAGGTGTTTAGTATTTCAGCTTTACGCGTGTCATCCTCTGTTTCAATGCCATTATCATCCCAGAGTGTCTGGATATGCTGTTTCGATCCACTTACTGATTTAACATAAGACCGGAACTTCCTAGGATTTTCTGTCAAGTCAGTACATAGAATTTTACCTTCGAATTAACTGAACGCTTCACACATAGCCCTCCTTACACTAACTTTGACATCGTTTAGCTTCTATTTGTCAGAGAGGTTTCGGCTGCGTTTAAACTTGCAGTGAAGCTCTCTTTGCTTTCGCAGTAGTTTCCTAGCTTTGTTGTTGAACCATGGTGGGTTTTTCCCGTCCCTCACAGTTTTACTCGGCATGTACCTGTCTAAAACGCATTCTTCAATTGCCTTGAGCTTTTTCCATAAACACTCACCATTGTCAGTGTAGGAACAGAAATTTTCGTTTTGATCTCTTAGGTAGTCTGAAATCTGCCTTCTATTACTCTTGCTAAACAGATAAACCTTCCTACATTTTTTTATATTCCTATTTACTTCCATATTCAGGGATGCTGCAGTGGCCTTACGATCACCGATTCCCTGTTCTGCACTTAAAGGGTCGAAAAGTTCGAGATCTGTTTGTTATCAGTAGATTCAAGATGTTATCTCCACGTGTCAGTTTTCTGTTTAATTGCTCGAGGTATTTTTCGGATAGTGCACTCAGTATAATGTCACTCGATGCTCTGCCCCTGCCACCCGTCCTAAACATCTGAGTGTCCCAGTCTATATCTGGTAAATTGAGATCTCCACCTAAGACTATAACATGCTGAGGAAATTTATGTGAAATGTATTCCAGATTTTCTCTCAGTTGTTCTGCCACTAATGATGCTGAGTCGCGGGGTCGGTAAAAGGAGCCAATAATTAACCTAGCTCGGTTGTTGAGTATAACCTCCATCCATAATAATTCACAAGAACTATCCACTTCTGTTTCACTACAGGATAAACTACTACTAACAGCGACAAACATGCCACCACCAGTTGCTTGCAATCTATCCTTTCTAAACACCGTCTGTGCCTTTTTAAAAATTTCAGCAGAATGTATCTCTGGCTTCAGCCAGCTTTCTGTACATATATCAATTTCAGCTTCGGTGCTTTCTATCAGCGCTTGAAGTTCTGGTACTTTACCAATGCAGCTTTGACAGTTTACAATTACAATACTGATTGCTGCTTGGTCCCCGCATATCCTGACTTTGCCTCGCATCCTATGAGGCTGTTACCCTTTCTGTACTTGCCAGAGGCCATCTAACCTAAAAAACCGCCCAGTCCACGCCACACAACCCCTGTTACCCGTGTAGCCACCTGCTGTGTGTAGTGGACTCCTGACCTATGCAGCAGAACCCGAAACCCCACCACCCTATGGCACAAGTCGAGGAATCTGCAGCCCACACAGTCGCAGAACCATCTCAGCCTCTGATTCAGATCCTCCACTCGGCTTTGTACCAAAGGTCCGCAGTCAGTCCTGTCGACGATGCTGCAGATGGTGAGCTCTGCTTTCATCCCGCTAGCGAGACTGGCAGTCTTCACCAAATCGGATACCTGCCGGAAGCCAGAGAGGATTTCCTCCAATCCATAGTGACTCACATCATTGGTGCTGACATGAGCGACCACCTGCAGATGGGTGCATCCTGTACCCTTCATGGCATCTGGAAGGACCCTTTCCACATCTGGAATGACTCCCCCCCCTCCACCCGGTATGCACACGGAGTGCACATTGGTTTTCTTCCCCTCCCTTGCAGCCATATCCCTAAGGGTCTCCATTACGCGCCTGACATTGGAGCTCACAACTACCAGTAAGCCCACCCTCTGCGACCGCCCGGATCTTACAGACTGAGGGGCAACCTCTGGAACAGGACAAGCAGCCATGTCTGGGCGAAGATCAGTATCAGCTGGAGACAGCCTGAAACCGGTTCGTCAGAAAAACTGGAGAGGCCTTCCGTTCAGCCCTCCTGAATGTCTTTCGCCCCCTGCCACACCTCGAGACGACCTCCCACTCTACCACGGGTGAGGGGTCAGCTTCAATGTGGGCAGTATCCTGGGCAGCCATAGCCGTAGTCTGATCGGGGGATGCATGGGACAAGCTGGCTGTCCCCCGACAAACCCCCGTCTGGACCCCCACAGTGAGGCCCATTGGCAACAGCCTCAAGCTGTGTGACCAAAGCCGACACTGCCTGAAGCTGGTAGCGAAGGGATGCCAACTCAGCCCGCATCCGAACACAGCAGTCGCAGTCCCTATCCATGCTAAATACTGTTGTGCAAAGAACATCTGAACTAATCTACAGAGAGCACTAACAATTCAACACAAAATTTAAATGGGTATTAAAATACAAGATCACCTAGTAAATGCAGTAATGCTGCTACTTGCACACTGCTGGCACACTGCTCGGCGGCAGCAGGCTAACTGTACTGTCAGTAATGTACAAAGACTATTTGAAAGAAATACATAAATGACAGACAACTACATGACTTTACACATCACAGATATTAAAATGCAAATCTGCCCCTGCTAAATACGAAACTACACAATGATTTGGCGGATTTAACTAAACAAGTACACTAAGAACACTCAAACATATTTTCAACTTGACTATTACACTTATATGAATGCTAAATAAGCCGCTTGCTGCTACTTGCGCACTGCAGAAGACTAACTGTGCTGGGAGGGGAGGAACAAAACTATTTCTCATCTAGTAATACAAACTGACACACGTTCCATACACTGACCAATATAATGGAGCTTTGGTTGTGTTGGTTGATGAAATACCTATTACCATGTAAACTGTGGTTTTCACAATGAACAGAAAACCTCACTTACTCATAATTTGCAGCAGTGGACTGGCTGTTAAAAATTGTCAGTTAATGTTTATTATGTTACATATTTTGCCATGTTTTGTGTGTGTCTAAATTTATAGTGTTCATTATTGTGTAATGCTGAATGTCTAATTACTAAAATTCTACATTTGAATTTGTACCATTACAATATGTTATATTCAATATAGTGTAATTGTATAGTTAAAAAATCGACTCACCAAGTGGCGGCAGGACACACACACACACACACACACACACACACACACACACACACACACACACACACACACACACAAAAAAGAAGGTCTTACTTACAGAATCTTTAGGAGTCAGTGGCTCCTTCTTCTGGCAGAGATCTGAAGGCCAAGAAAGAGAGATGAAGGAAAAAAACTGGAGAGGATTAGGAAAAGGGATAGTTACGTTTTGACAGTTGCTATCCTTTCCAATGCAAATGTTCCCTTCCCATACAGCCTTTCAGAGGCAGATTTCGTGGGCCATCACACCCAATCCTGATACTGCTGATCACTCCAGAAAACAACTTCAGAGCATATCAGTTATCACTCAGTCTTACATTTTTACAGTTTCCTTGTCTGACATTCTGTCCCATACAACCTTGACATTCGAGGTAAACATACTTGTTCAAATGCAGTCTCATTAAAGCAATACACCACCATTCCCACCTCAGCCTTCACTTCACGTAATTACCCCACCAACCCAGTTCAAAAGCAAATTTCCCAGGCCATCACATCCAATCAGGGTACTGCTGATCCCTCCAAAAAAAAAAAAAACAACTTTCGAACGCATGACTTGTCACTTAGTCTAAAACTACCCCTTTTCCTACACCTTTCGAGGCCTTTTCCTTCATTCCTTCTTTCTCCTTCAATCCTTCTACCAGGAGGAGGAGCCACTGGCTCTGAAAGCTTGTGCAGGTAAAACCTTTTTTGTGTGTGTATTCTGCTGCTGCTTGGTGAGTAGAATTTTTTTGTCTATCCATCTATGTTATATTGTCAAAAATTATTTTTGTTTTAGTATATCATTAATCTTTTCAATTGACCCCACACAATATTTGAAGGCAACAATTGGAATTTCTTTGCCTATTTGTGAATTATTTAAAAGGGCAAAAATTGTGCTAAATTTTGTCTCTCAAATATCAAAACAAATGTGTACTTTTCAAATGTTTTAGGATTGACTGCTACAAAAGAACTATTGCAGTGATAGTCTCACAAAAGAGAAGTGTTTTGCTGATTCGTGTGGCCCTTAGTCATAGGTTCCACTTGATATTGCCAAACTTTCACCACCCTAACTATAATATTCATTTTAAATATAGCATTGTGGAACCTACCTCTTGCAAAATACCACAGTGGTACTTTCCTTGGTATAAGGTCTGCAAACATGGCCACTGCAAGAGCAGCAAAGCCAAGTTATGAAAACGATCTTTATTTAACAAATACAGAAGAAGGGGAAAGAATTAAAATTGTTCAGCCTTTCACAGCCACCTTTTGTAGAATTCACTGGATGTGTGATTCTCATTATAGCTGTGTGAGAAAGGAGATGCTTCAGATTTTTCGACAAGATGGCTAACCACTTCTAATTTGCACTATGTTTCTGTTTCTGGGAACACACTTTCATGTACTGTTACTAGTCATAACTGTAATTTTGTGTCTCTTATTTCTTTTAGTTATAGAATGTTATCTTAATTTATGTCATTGCAGATAGAAAAACTTAATGGTGTCCTGTTTATCTTTGTTAACAAGATGAGTGAAATAATTGTGCAGCTTTATCTTTAAGCAAAACCATCATAACTGGAAACTCGAAGGGAGGAAAAAAGTCATAGATTGTTGAATTACTAGCATAGATCCATTTGAGGGTGCAATGTGTAGTGATATTTTCTGATCTGTGTAACTGAATTAATAGGATAGTAATACAGAGTACATTGTTTGAATGGTAGTGAAATAACGTTATAAAACTTGGTTCGTATTTTACAGGGGTTGAATTTGGTGCACGTATGATTACAATAGATGGAAAACAAATCAAGCTTCAGATATGGGATACGGTAAGTGACCAGCATTTGGTTCACATTAATAGGAGCCATTATTTTTTCATTGTATTCATTGACTAAGCTTTCAGGCAGGGCAAGAGGCTTTCCGCTCCATCACGAGATCGTACTACCGTGGTGCTGCCGGTGCCCTGCTGGTGTATGACATTACCAGAAGAGAAACCTTCAACCATCTTACCACATGGCTGGAAGATGCTAGACAGCATTCAAACTCGAACATGGTTATCATGCTCATAGGAAACAAGAGGTAGGCACTCAGTAAATATCATCATTAGTACAACTTTGTTGCATTTGTAATGCATGTAGTGATAAAACCACTTAATGTGTAATAAATAACGTAATAAAGTAATTCGCACATAAGTGGGAATGCAGTTATTTTATATTCAGGTGCAAAAGTAAACAATTTTTTAGCTGTTGATTTTTTATGTTATTACATCAGTTGTGATTTAATGTAGATTTATTGCTACATAATGCTCAACAGGAAGTTACTGATTTGTTATTTTTCAGTCTAGTAAGATGGTAGAATTTCAGCTCCAAAAGTTAAAGTGGTTACTGATTTGAAAACTGTCAGTAACACGAGTTTTTAAACTCGTGTAACATTTCCAAGACTGTTAGTTATGAGCTACCATTGAGCCCTGTTTTGTAAAATATGACACCTTTGTTAGTCTGTGCGGCAGTTATAAACAGTAAAATGTTGGCATACTAAAATGATACTGTTTTTACATATTCTTTATGAATAGATGATTCTTAGACCTACCATCTGTTCTGGCAACAGTATCTTTCATTGGTAGTGTCTCGTGAGCATAATATGTGCATTCTATTTCACTAACAGAGCAAGTGCTTTGTAGATTTCACCATTTTGCCCATCATATATTGTCCAGTTCTTATTTCATGTATGTAAACTCGATCTTGACAACAAAGTTGGAAAACCAACATTTTCTTTCCAATATTCTGCTTGGTAATAATATTTCAGCTGTTGCATTTTAGCCTATGTGGGCTTCAGTTCCTCCCTGAAAAAAAAACTGTGTATAAGAGTTCTGTATAGTGCATGGCCTTACCTTGATCATTATTCTTCTGAAGTTGAGAGGTACAATGTTTGAAGAATAATTGACTGCTGGATTGAAGGTTCAATGACTATACTCAGGCCCTTATTGTGTTGTGCATCAATCTTGTGTGGTGTGTTCTATTTTCCTTCAACAAAGATCAAAATATTGATGAAAGTGAAAGTGTAAAATTATGATGGTAACAGAAAACATTGAAACTATATTTGACGTATCAGCAATTTAGAGATTGAATGCAATATGGGACAATACTGATCTGTGGTATGAACTGTTGTTTGGAGATTGCCATCTACTCACTTCTTATTCAAGGCTACTGTAACAAACACTAATTAACAGCTTGGAAAGCTCCAGAAGCTCAAGATTATACATCTTTTCTGTCAGTTGTGTTTGTCAGCTTACTTCCATTTTTAATTTTAGCAGTTAGTGAGAACACTGTTGCCCTCTGTTGTGGTGCTGAAACACAAATAACCCTTAACCACATGCAGTAAAATGGCTTATGAAGTACAGATGTAGAACATAGCTTTTATATCGGCTTTTTTACTTTACAATTTGAATCAGGAATGAGATGTCAGTGTGGTATGAGACATTAAATATAACTGCTTATCATTTTTATAACTGCTTATCATTTCAGCGATTTAGATTCTCGCCGGGAAGTCGTCAAAGAAGAAGGAGAAGCATTTGCAAGGGAACATGGACTGATATTCATGGAGACTTCCGCCAAAACTGCAGCAAATGTTGAAGAAGCATTTATCAACACTGCCAAAGAAATTTATGAGAAGATCCAAGAGGGAGTGTTTGACATTAATAATGAAGTGAGTATAGTACACACAAACTTAGCAAGCTCATTGCTTTCAGGTTCATCCACAGGATACATTATTAAGATAGATGTCAGAAAATTGTCAACTTCATACAAGCACATAGTTTACCACAACTAGATGACCTCATTTTCTAAGGGCTAAATGGGCTAATGACCTCAGTTTCTAAGGGCTGTTGGAAATGAAACAGTCTTAGAATCCACCTTCGTCAGCAACTTTGAATAAAGTTGCTACCTTGTGATTGAAAAATGTTCTTCAAAACAATTCTTATCTATTTTTTCAGTCTCAGTTGCACATTTTTAATTACATGACATGTTTGATCAATCTGGTTCAGGTCTAAAACAAAGTAAAACTAAATATGTACCCCCTATTATTTTACAATAAGTAGGAAAGAATTGTACATAAGTGTAGAATTTACCAAAGTAATTGCCCCAGCAGCCTGTCTTGTCTGTCCAGAACCTCATATTAAGAGTTCTGTGTTATGCAGCTACAGTCCTGTTTTAAATAGGTGTCTGGAGGTGGTGGAGGGAGAAAGACGGGGGGAGTGGGTTGAGGGTGATGTGAAAAGAGGAAAGGAAGCAAGGACGGGGTCGTAGAGGGTCTTGCAAAAAATTATAATTATGTTTGGGTAAACATTCTTGTTAAAATATTAAATAGTGTGGAACTGTGGGTGTCTAAACTGGGTCATTCCACACCAAGTGGTCTAAAACTGAAAAAAGTTCCCACCATCATGGTCTCCAATTTTCGTCAAATTTTAACTGTAGCTTTAGTCAAGTGTTGAAGTAAGTTTCCCAAGATTTCAGGCCTCTAGCTGCAATAGCTGCTGATCTAGACCCCCTTGTCTGAAGTGTACTTAGTCCGTGTGCATGCAACATAAAAAAAATGTCATATTTGGAGTCTAATAAAATCGAAACTAATTCATAAGAATGGTTAGTAAGATGCGACCCTGTACAGTTTTTTTTGCTGATTCCAACGAAATTATGTATAACATTACTCATGCAAACCCCGGTCAAATAACTCGACTCAAAGTATACTTCAAAATTTGTCGTGACACAACGCGACAAATTTTGACCAATATTAAGACTGCAATGATTTCCTTGCAGTTGAAGATATGGACTTGAACTTTTGGCCAAGCTTCATGCTTGTGCTAGACATAATGCAGCCGGATTTGCAATGATCCAGGCCATATGGTCGCCCTGCAGTATCTCTTCAAATTAGGCAGTGTCAGCACAAACGGTAAAATTTACCAAAGTTTCAAGCCAATTACTAAAAAATAGTTGGCCTGAATCTGCTTGTGAATAGTATCACCTAAAAGAGAAACTCTTGCTCTACAAGACTGACATTTGTTTTTTTTGCAACGCGACCATTAAGTACTCATTAACTCACATCAAAGTTGTTATATTTTGTATGCGCGATGCACTAATTTTTCTTCATTTCTAGGAATTTGAATCTTAATAGTCGCTTAGAATTACTGATATAATTGGATATTTCATTCGTGTTTTATTCAGTGATTGGCCAGTGAGAGATGTCAGAAGTTAATGAAGAAGAAGAATCGTTGGCCCCCTGTTCAATTGGAAAAGATGCTGCTGCATCGAAGTGCCATGTTATCTTCTATGCTAAGAAGACTGGATTCAAAGCGTTTAGTGATTTCACAGAATGTGACCAGAAATTGCTTGTTTCGCGTTCAGAAGCCAAACTTGACGAAAATTCCATCATTTGCTTCCACCATGAAGCCCTCTTCCTACATGAATATCAAGCGATGCAAAAGAAATGTTGCAATCCATTCAAGAAGAGGAATCACAATGTAAAAGCTGGACTTAGACTGCTTGATAATGAAACAGCTGCCAAACTTTGCCTGTTAAAGAAAAAAGAAGTGATTGATATAAAACCTGGTCAGAAGCTTTGCCCTCGCTGCATGTCGGCACTGAACCAAAAGCTAGAAGATTCATCATCACTATCAACCCAATCTGAACAAGATTTCACAACGGATGAAACTGAACCAGCCATCAACAAAAGTTTATCATTTATTGGTGCTTCACCATTGAAAAGAAGACAACTAAGTAAAAGAGATAAGCAAAGCTATGCAAAAAGAAAGATCTTGGATGCACAAAGTTTAATTGGGAATCAAATTGCTGCTGCTGTAGGAATCAATTACGATGAACAGCCAAGTTCAAGTAAAAGTCGCCCATGCAATAATTGTGCAGATCTTGATAATCTTATAGAAGAGTTGAAAGAAAAATGTAAAGTGTCAAATCGTAGGACAAAAGTTCAAATATTGACCTTGGTTCCAAGAAGCTGGACAATTAAAGATACGACAACAGCATTTAATGTATCAGAAAGAATGGTAAAGCAAGCGAGAAAACTGAAGAATGAGCAAGGTGTTCTAGCTTTTCCAGCAAATCGGCAAGGAAGGAAGCTTTCAGATGAAGTTGTTCAGAAAGTACATGACTTTTTTCAAGATGACGAATTCAGCAGACTTTGTCCAGGGAAGAAAGACTGTGTGCCTGTGAGAATTTCAGGAACAAAGGTGTACAAGCAAAAGCGGTTGTTGCTTTGCAATTTGAAGGAAATGTACGTGTCTTATCAGAAGCAAAATGGACCAGAAATTGGCTTCTCAAAGTTTTGCGAGCTTAGACCAAAATGGTGTGTTACAGTTGGCTCTGCTGGAATGCACTCAGTTTGTGTCTGTACAATACACCAAAATGTCAAGCTTATGCTCACTGGTGCATCAATCAATGAAGACTACAAGGAAATTCTTAGCAAAGCTGTTTGCAGCTTGGAAAACAAGGATTGTATGCTTCATCGTTGTGAAAACTGCCCTGGTCCAGAAGGTGTAGAAGCAGTTATTGCAACATATTTTGAAGATAATGACCCTGAAGAACTGATTGAGTACAAACAATGGATTCATACCGACAGGGATACTTTAGAAACAAAGCAGCTTTCAACAGAAGAGTATGTTGAAGATATTGCAGCAAAAATTTGGAACCTGTCTTGTCATCACTACATTGCCAAGCATCAAAGCCAGCACCTGAAAGCTCTCAAAACTGATTTGAAAGAAGGCGAATTCATAATACTAATGGATTTTGCTGAAAACTATTCATTTATTGTTCAAGATGCAGTGCAAGGCTTTCACTGGGAAAACAGTCAAGCAACAGTTCATCCATTTGTAGTCTACTACTGTGAAAACGAAGAGGTGCAATGTGTGAATCTTTGTGTTATTAGTGACTGCCTTCGACACGATACGATTACTGTCCATGTTTACATTGGAAAAGTAATCAATTACCTGAAGATGCAATTTTCCAAAATAAGCCACATCCACTACTTCAGTGATGGTTCAGCTGCACAATATAAGAATTTCAAGAATTTTCTCAACTTATGCTATCACAAAGAAGATTTTGAAATAACAGCAGAATGGAATTTCTTTGGAACAAGCCATGGAAAGTCGCCTTGTGATGGCATTGGAGGCACAACAAAACGGTTGGCAGCAAGAGCAAGTTTGCAACGTCCATATGAAAACCAGATTCTAACACCCAAAGATCTTTTCAACTTCTGCAATGATAATATCAATGGAATCAAATTCTTTTTCATCAGCAAAGAGGAAGTTGAAGAAGAAAAAGCTTCTCAAGAAGAAAGATTCCTGCAAGGGCACACTCTAGCTGGCACAAGAGAAAACCACCATTTTTTGCCCATTGATATGACGACAATTAAGGTCAGTAGAGTTTCTAATGATGCGACATCTTTTTTGGCCAAAATTAGTGCTGCTGAAGTAGTAGTTCAAGTCATGGATCTTCAGCCTGGGCAGTATGTTGCTTGCATTTATGAAAAGAAATGGTGGATTGGAAACATCGTTGAAATCTCAGTCGAACAGAAAGATGCTTTCATAAGCTTTATGCATCCTCATGGTCCTGCAAGTTCATTTTATTGGCCCTTAAGACGTGATACTTGCTGGATTCCAGAACAACTTATCATTGGTGTTATTCCAGCTCCATCAGTGACATCATCTGGTCGGCAATACAGTTTTCCTGAAAGCATTCTCTTGCAAATCAACGATGCTTCCAGAATGATGAAGTAACTGAGGAAGACAGGCTTGGGAACCTGCATAAAGAAACCCACCATCAGGCTTGGGATCCTGTGGTAAAGACACCCTGTAATCAGGCTTGGGAACCTGCAGTAAAGATACCCACCCGTGGCTGTTACTGCATGGCTATCGGGCGTGGCCCCTATGGCGATGGGGATGCTGGTTTTATTGTGATAACCAGTAATGGCTCAGCCATCATGGACCAACGCAGGGCACTGCGCACACAAAATATAAGATACTTTGACCTGAGTAAATAAGCACTTAATGGAAGCGTTGCAAAAGAAAAATATATCCATCTCGTAGAGCAAGAGTTTCTCTTTCAGATGATACTATTCACAATTAAATCCAGGCTGACTATTTTGTAGTACTGGGCTTTGAACTTTGGTAAATAAAGCCATTTGCGCTGACCCTGCCAAATTTGAAGAGATTTTGCAAGGCGACTATAAAGCCTGGGTAGTTGGAAATCCAGCTGTATTATGTCCAGCACAAAGATAAGACTTGGTAAAAAGTTCAAGTCCATATCTTTATCTGCAAGGAAATTATTGCAGTCTGAATATTGGTCAAAATTTGTCGCATTAAGTCACGACAGAATTAGGGGTACACTTTGAGTCGACTTGTTTGACCGGATTTTGCATCAGTAATCTTATAATTAATTTCGTTTGAATCAGCACAAAAAACTGTACAGGGTCTCATCTTACTAACCATTCTTATGAATTGGTTTCAATTTTATGAGACCCCAAAAATGGCATTTTGTCTGATGTCGCGCGCATGCGAACTTACTACCCTTCAGACAAGGGGGTGTAGATCAGCAAGTATTGCAGCTAGAGGCTTGAAATCTTGAGAAACTTAATTTAGCACTTGACTAGTGCTACAGATAAAATTTGAAGAAAATTGGAGACATGATGGTGGGAAGGTTTAGACCACTTGGCATGGAATGACCCAACTGTAAACAGCATGAAATAGTAAAATTATAAAATGGGCTGAAGGTAATTGAGAGTAAAGAAAGGAAGGGGGGGGGGGGGGGGGGGGGAGACTAGTGTAGGGATTTTATTGGCTTAACACGAGAGGGTCTTATACTGAAATTGCAAAAAATCAATTACCTAAAAAAAACTTTAATTGAAAGGTTAAAAGTGTAGATCAGTGGTTGTGTAAAACTGTAAAAAGGATAAAATAGTAGACTGCAAAGTAAAAATAAAGTAACAAAACTGAATTAGTGTCTTAAAATAAAAATGTAGAATGAATGAAAATATAAAAATCGTAAGCTATTTCTCAGATAGTATTAAAGAAACCTTGTTAAAGTATTAAAAGGATAGAAAAATGGACGTATAAATGACAAAAGGCATAAATATTATAAAGTTGCAGAAATGGAATTATGTACGGTACATAGAACTGAATTAAGCATAATTCCTGAAGCCCACATTTATAACTCGTTGGCATGTACATGAGTTTTTGTGTTACTGTTCACCTGTTAACAAACTACCATTGACATTTGTATAACATTTTTTCTACTTATTGTAAAAGTACATATTTAGTTTTACCTTGTTTTAGATCTGAAGATGATCAAAACATGTCACACAATTAAAAATGTGCAGCTGAAACTGAAGAATAAGTAAGAATGGTTTTAAATATCAATGACACTGTTGATTCTCTCAGGACAAACATGTCGGCTATATTGAAACATGTTTATTGTACTAATTGATACATAACAGTACTTCAGTTTAGACAAAGAAAATTATTTTGCTTATAGTTGATAATAATGTAATAATGTTTGTTTTTGTGTAAAATGGACATTGTAAACCTAGCTGTTAAACATTATTTTATTTAGTTTCCCTCTTATTGGGTAGTACTTTCCTACAGACAGAAAACAATAGTAAATATTTAGAAACAAGTCTTTAGGTGAACAGCTCCGATGTAGAAATAAACCTGTGGACTTGGAAACAGTAGGAAGCTCAGAAGTATGTGAAGTGCTATGCACTCAAAATGTAGCTAACAAATGTATCCCTGGCTTGATATCAGTTAGGTATGTAACAGTTTGTAAGAGCCTGTCACTGAAGTCACAAGGCATTTAAACACCATATCCAACCCAGATGAAAGTTGTTGTGCTCAAGAAACAAAAACCAAGGAAATGATACAGTTGTCTACACTATATCTGATAAACCTCACACTGAAAGCATTTACGCATATTACATGCACACGCAAAATATTAAATATCTGGGAAGCTTATAATCTATAATCTGACACTGTTGAGCACACACGAGGATGGGGGAATCTGATTGGTTTGGAGAGGGGAACGAACAATAAATTCAAAATTAGAATGCCAGAGCCACACGTTGATAAACTTACTGTTCTTTTGTAGCCAGGAAGTTCAGCTTCTAGTACACTGTAACTACAGCTCTGTCATGACAAAGCAGAGCTTTGGTTTGTATGTCAGAGTTGCATTCTGAAGAAGTGTGAATTGCAATGCCTGTCTGACCATTCTGATTTAGGTTTTTGTCTTTTCTTTAAATTGATTAAGTTTAAAACTGTATGGCGCCTTTGAAAATGACACTGTCGATTTACTTCCCCTTCCTTGTGCTATCTAGTTTAATGGGACATTAAATGCATACCTCCCTTTTTTATTTTCTTTGTAGACAGTGCTATAAAAATACCTTTAGCAATGTAAGAAGTAGCAATATAATAAAAAGGATAGTTGCTACCCGCCATAAAGCGAAGATGCTGAGTCATGTCTTTCTGCGACTTAGCATCTCTGGTTTATGGTGACTAGCAACTATCCTTTTCTTTATATTGTTACATTCCATCCTGGATTTTCCATTGAATATATTGCAAAAGTATTATCCGTGGCACAACTGTTTGGTCATCCATAAAAAGTGTGCAGAGAACATAAGGAAACAACAAGAAAATTCGTGTGTGGCAGTCAAAATTGTACTTGATTGCTTTAATCCTCTGTTTAGGTCAGAATAATTTCATCCAGTGAGTAGGCTGCATTACTTAGTCTTCAAAACAAAATAGTGAGCCTCTCCTTGGAGTCAGTGTCAAATTTCTTTTTATGTTGATATAGGTGGAAAGCCACTGTACTCGATCCCGTGCATAGGGTGGTTGTTTGAACAATTTCTTCTTAAAATCCCTCAGTTTTCATATTTACGTTTTGTCTTGCAAAATAAATATTGAACAAACTTGTCCATGAGCTGCCTTGTCCCCCCTCACCCCCCAATTAATTATATCCTATTCCCAACACAGATTTCTCATTAATCACTGACAAGCAGTAAATCACGTGGGATAAGTGTCCTTAAAGGCTCATCTCTCTACAGCCAGTTGTGTTGTAATAAGATTTTTTATCATTATCCAGACCTCATCTTTCCTCTTGAGCCACGCTTTTCATCTCGGACTAGCACTTTTATCCAGTGTCATCCATTTTTTATTATTGGATGTATCGCAACCTCTTGTTTTCCCCTGAAGTTTTTATTCTCCACAGCTCGCTATAGTATGATTGATGCCTTAACATGTCTTATTTGCATTATTCACCAGTTATTGTTTAACTTTTTATAAGGTGATGAATAATTTCTTTTGCTGCCAGCAGTTATGGTCTATCTGGTAGGTCAAATGGCTTTCACAGATTACAGTGGGTGGCCATCAGCTTCCACTCAGTGCTTCTAATATTTGACTGTTGTCTCATTTCTTATGTGAAGTGACAGGTTCATGTCTCAGCCAAAGTAGCAGATTGCTGCATAGAATTGATTGGATGGTTTTTAGAACCGTCCAAACTTCGCTCAAAGATTAAATTTTGCATGTGCATTGGTCAGCAGTCAATAAATACAAATTGCCTATCTTCAAAAAGGCACAGATGTAAAATGTATCGTGTACTAATATAATCAAAATAATATTCAATCTATGCAGTGGTGCATACATATGGAGTGTGCGTGCCACCGCCCCCCCTCCCCCCCTGCCCCCTTGCGGGGACGCCGCACTGCCCACGCCAGTCAGCCTGCACACTATTCGTTTGTTTCTTTAGTCAGTTGACTCAATTGAATTCAGTTATTGAGTAGTTGTACTTTCCTGTGTAGCACGAGCATCCGCGTCATCGTATTTTATACGTTTCTGTCTGGCACGCAGATAGCTAACACACACCTCCGAGAAAAGTCATGGGCATTCTAGTGATCTCAATATATTATTCTGCCTGGCATTTGTTCGAGAAAAGTCGCGAGTATTTTACTGTTTCCTTGTACAGAGAACTTTCGATATGTAGTGCTATAAATATGGATTATTTGCCAAATAGGAAGGTAGTTTACATTTAGAAGCAGAAATATTAAGACTGAAGAATGAAAAAGTAAAAAATCCTAACTGTAGCAAGTGCAAGTGTGAAGATTAATTAAGAGTGAGAGTGATCAGTTTATTGTGAAGTATTAACAACAGTATTTCATAGCAATTTCTCAGTAAAATATTGTTATGAGACTCGAAACAATATTTTTACTAATAACGTAACAGTAGTTTCCCATACCTAAGTTGTAATATGAGTCAGGTATGAGAAACTATTGATGCGTATATCTCTGGTAATAGTGACTTTTGAGAAGATTCTTAAAAACGCGTTGTTACTATATAGGTCCTCTAACGAATGCACTAGTAAGGAACGGAATCAACAATAAAAGTTCCACACACATAAATTGCCAGATGACATCATCATTGGAAACTCGCCCTTATATCATAAGGTACATATTGGCTTGTCACATTCACAGTAGGTGTTTGTTCACACTCCATAAAAGTTTGGAAGAGAACATTCTGGCAGTGAATGTTCTCGGCACAGCTGAGCCACATATATAAGGAAAGCAGAGTCGCTGCCAGGTAATCAGTTTGAAAGCAACAATCACTGCAATAACTTGGAAGTGTAAAAAAGTGAACAGCTGTGATTATTGGCAATTACCATGGACTTCATAAGTGTTGTGCTTAGTGATATTAGAAATATGTGGAGTGTGACCATTTGTGTTTCAGTGCTAAGTGTACTAGCTTTGCATTTTTCAGTGCGAATAAAGTGTTTATTTGAGAATAATTGGCATCTAATTTACCTACGTCATAACAATATAATAAAGTGGATCGTTATGTAAGAAGAAGAAGAAGAAAAAGAAAAGTAGAAACATCTGAAGATTCCGGTCACCATTCAGCCACAAAAACACCACCAGATGTACAGGCAGAGCCCAGCACTTCGTTGAAACTTCCATAATGAAGTTCATTGACTGATTCCTTTAATCCCATGGATATTGGCAATTATTTTGATATATTAGCGTCAAGGAATATTAGTGACGATATAAAGCACAAGTTTCTCACAGCTCCAAGGAAATCTGAAAAAGGTGATATCTTTCCTACTTCAGAGTACAACAAGAGGGGATGGTTTGAATGCAGACAAATGCATGATAATCACTTTAAACAGTATCCATGGCTGGTGTTCTCACAAGTTAAAAAGGGATTTCTTTGCTTTAACTGTTTGTGAATAATAAAATGGTTGGTGGAAAGAAATCCATTATCGCCAAGAAACGTGTGACTGAACCCCTAACAAAGTTTGCTAAACTTATTGGTAAAGATGGTGACCTTGAGGCCCACTCTCAGCTCAAGTACCACATTGAAGCATCAACAGATGCAAAATTATTTTTGGTTACATGAGACAACTGCAAACTTGAGGTCATAAATCAATTGCCAAGACAGAGAATGGAAAGCATTAGGGGAAACAGAGACAGTCTTGTACCCACAATAAAAACAATCATATTTCATGGAAAGCAAAATATTCCTCTGCGGGGCATAGAGACACTGGGAGTCTATTAGAAAGTGAAAATGATCGTGAAAGCATAGTGAGTAACAAGGGAAATTTGAGAGCTCTTCTAAGATTTAGAATTGACGCTGGAGACTTGCAACTAAAACATCACCTTGAGACCACTAAAGCGAACATGTGTAACAACGTGTAACAAACTTATTTCGTGCTGTGAAACAGTGATGTTATCGAGAATACTGGAGGAAATCAATGATTCTCGTTATTACAGTATAATCTTCCTTGAGGCTACCGACATAACATACATCGCCCAACTGAGTTTAGCTGCAAGATATGTTGATGGTGATGGCAAATTACATGAAAGATTTTTGGGTTTTGTTGACTTCCGTAAAGACAGTGATTGTAGTGGAAACATTGATGATAAACCTCAAGAGAGTCAAGATGAAGAGCGTAGCGTTACTGGTGAAGTATTAGGGAATGTAGGGCTGCAGAAAAAAGAGAGCCATGTTCACCTTTCACCTTGCTATTTAGTCTGTGGCAGAATGGCCGGGGACTCCTTTCTACTTATGAAGCCTCAGTTTTTTGTTGAACATATTGAGGATAAGTTTGGGGAAGTGACAGTGCTGTCCCAGATGAGAAGTGGTGCAGTCTTGATTCAGACAGCATCCCCAGCCCAATCCCGGGCATTACTCGCTTGTGACTGGCTGGGTGATATTCCTATTTCCGTCACTCCCCAAAAAGCCTCAACATGGTCCAGGGGATTATTTTCCATTGCGACCTCTCTTGCAGTCTGACAACGAGCTCCATGCCAATCCAGAACGGCGGGGTGTTCATTTCATCCGGCACATTTACAGGGGACCCAAAGACAACAGGGTTGTTACCGGTGCCTTCTTGGTCTTTGAGGGTGATTCATTGCCTGAAAAGGTCAAGGTGATGGTTTACTGCTCTGATATTAAACTGTGTGTCCCTCCCCCTATGCAGTGCTTTAAGTGCTGGAAATTCAGACACGTCTTCCCACTTAACTTCCAGCGCCACATATCAAGACTGCGGATGTCCATGCATCCAGATACTCCCTGTGCTCCTCCTCCCACTTGTATCAACTGCTCGTCAGACTGCACAGTACTCCAAAAGGAGCGGAAAATCATGGAGTAAAAGACCCTGGACCAATTGACTTACCAAGAGGCTAAACGTAAATTTGAACGATTACACCCCGTTCAATTGGTGTCCGCATATGCTGCAGCTACATTACCATCGCCATCACAAGTACGAGTTGTACCACAACCTGTGCCACGAACAGTGGGCCCTCCAGGCCTCCAGAATACGTCTGCCTGCTTGGTGGTAGGGGGAAAATCTCCTTCCATTGCTCCCAAAGCAACAGCCTCCTCTGGCTCCTCTCGTACGGAAGGGGTCCCTTGGGACCCTCTCTCTCAAGGTCTCCACTAATGCCACAGCGAACACTCACCAGTGGCTAAAGGAGCCAAAAACTGCTGGACAAAGAGCTTCATGGTCTTCCCCAGCACCTGAAGCTACTTCGGAGAAGTCCTTCCAGCAAGCCCCTAAAGAGAAGTGAGAGGGGAAGCAAACAAAGAAGTCTGCTAAGAAAAAGGACCCTCCAGTGGCCCCAACACCCCCCCCCCCCCCCCCACTCCCTACCAGTTCTGCACCTGCAGACGAGGTGGAGATCTCGGCGTCCCCTGAGGACCTGGATCTCACTGATGCCTCGTCAACAATACGAATGGATACAAATATTCAGTTGCTGGCAGCAGGAGACCCTGAGACGTAACCTGCCTCCTTATATGCTTCATGCATTCCCAGCCTCATGATAGTCATTCTCCAGTGAAATTGCTGCAGTTTTTTCCACCACCTGACTGAGCTAAGGCAACGTTTAAGCATTACACCTGCTTTATGCATTGCCGTCTGCGTCTATAGGGGATATTACAAGAACTGTAGAGACTATAATAAAGTGTCAGGTGGCATTTGTGTCTATGTCCTGAACTCGATATGCATTGAACCTGTGCCCCTTCAAATCCCTCTTGACGCTGTGGCTGTCAAGATAAGGACAACACAGGAAATAACTGTCTGCAGTGTATATCTTCCTCCAGATGGTGCAGTACCCCTGAATGGTGCACTGATTGATCAACTCCCTAAACATTTCCTACTTTTGGGAGATTTTAACGCCCATAACCCCTTGTGGGGTGGTACCGTGCTTACTGGCCAAGGTAGAGATGTCAAAACATCCCTGTATCAAATCGACCTCTGCCTCTTGAACACTGGGGCCGCCACACATTTCAGTGTGGCTCATTGCACTTACTCAACCATTGATTTATCCCTCTGCAGCCCAGGACTTCTCCCATCTGTCCACTGGAGAGTCCACGATGACTTGTGTGGTAGTGACCACTTCCCATCTTCCTGTCACTCCCCCTGCACCATTCTTCCGGATGTTTACCAAGATGGGCTTTAAACAATGCAGACTGGGAAGCTTTCACCTCTGCTGTCACTGTTGAATCTCCTGGTAGTTGAGGAGGTCACTAGAACGATCGTTTCTGCTGCGGAAAACATGATGCCTTGTTCTTTAGGGTGCCCCCGGTGAAAGTCAATACCTTGGTGGTTGCCAGAAATTGCTGAGGCCATTAAAGAATATCGGCGAGCTCTCCAGTGACACAGGCGGCACCCTTCACTACAGCACCTAATAGCTTTTAAACGGCTCCGTGCCTGCGTTCACCAGCTTATAAAAAGACGGAAACAGGAGTGTTGGAGAGGTTCATCTCGACCATTGGGTGCCATACATCACCTTCCCAAGTCTGGACACCCCCCTGCGGGCCCGGGATTAGAATAGGCCAGAGGTATTCTGGCCTCTTGTAAGAGGCGACTAAAAGGAGTCACACCTTTCGGCCTTTGTGATGGTCCCCTGTAGCATTTGACCTCCGTTTTTCAAAATTTTCCCAAAGAGCGAGCCAATTGGGGAAGGGCGCCTTACATGGTGCATCGTGTCCATCGTGCATTGAGATCTTTAGCCCACTTTCTCGTCGTCGCATTACAGTCCCGCTCATCCTCCATCTCTTGAGTGAGGGATGGCAGATTTTGTTTTGGGTTTTATTCATGCAGAGGGTTTTTATTGCTTGATCTAAATGTTTGTCCTTTTTTTGTGTGTTGAGTCTGGCCTTTGGCCTACGATTTTAGACTGGGGTTTTTAGTGCATTTCTTGGTGGTGGATATCAGTCCCCACTTCCGAGCAAGAGAAGCATAAGTTTTCTTCAGCTCCTCTTGCTAGAAAGGGGTCCCTTGGGTCACTCCCTTCCCAAGTTTCTGCTAATGGGAAAGATGACACCCACCAGTGGCTGAAGAGCCCAAAAGCAACTGGTCGGAGGGCTTCACGCTCATCCTCAGTCCTGGAGAGTGAATCAGTGAAGTCCTCCCAGCCAGGGAAACCAAAGGCACAGTGAGAGAAATCCAAAAAGAAGGTTCCCAAGACCAAGGGAATTGCGGTGGCACCCACACCACCGCTCCCTTAAAGCTCTGCGTCAGCGGATGAGGTGGAGATTCTGGCATCCGCTGAGAACCTAGATCTCACCGGACCCTCAGAAAGAATGGATATAGACTGCTCAGGCAAAAAATCGATGGCAGCAGGTGACCCTGAGGCGTAAACTGCCTCATTGAATGTTCCATGCCTTCCCAGTTTCACAATGATGTCATCCTCCAGTGGTATTGCGGCAGTTTTTTCCACCACCTGGCTGAGCTACAGCAGCTGTTAAGCTTTACACCTGCTTTCTGCATTGTCCTCCAGGAAACCTGGTTCTCAGCAATGCAGACCCTGCTCTCTGTGGCTATAAGGTATACTACGGGAACTGTAGTGACTACAATAAAGTGTCAGGTGGAGTTTGCGTTTATGTCCTAAACTCAGTCTGTAGTGAAACTGTGCCCCTTCAAACCCCTCTTGAAGCTGTGGCTGTCAGAATAAGGATAACACAGGAAATAACTGTCTGCAATCTATATCTTCCTTCAGATGGTGCAGCTTCCCTGAATGTATTAACTGCACTGATAGATCAACTCACTAAACCTTTCCTACTTTTGAGAGATTTTAATGCCCATAACCCCTTGTGAGGTGGCACCGTGCTTGCTGGCTGAGGCAGAGATATCGAAACTTTACTGTCTCAGTTCGACCTCTGCCTCTTAAATACTGGGGCCGCCACACATTTCAGTGTGGCTTGTGGTAGCTTGTCGGCCATTGATTTATCAATTTGCAGTGAAGGACTTCTCACATCTATCCACTGGAGAGCAGATGACGACCTGTATGGCAGTGACCACTTCCCCGTCTTCCTGTCACTGCCCCGGTGTCAGGCCCATGGGCGCCTGCCCAGGTGGGCTTTAAACAAGGCGGACTGGGAAACTTTCACCTCTGCTGTCACAGTTGAATCTCCCCCACACAGTAACATTGATGTGATGGTTGAGCAGGTGACTACAACAATAGTTTCTGCTCTTTAGGGTGCCCCCGGCGAAAGGCAGTCAGGTGGTTGCCGGAAGTCGTTGAAGCAATTAAGGAGTGTCGGCGAGCTCTACAGTGGCATAAGCGACACCCTCTCCTGGAGCACCTCATAGCCTTTAAATGGCTCCATGCCCGTGTTCGCCAACTTATCAAACAATGGAAGCAGGAGTGTTGTGAGAGATATGTCTCGACCATTGGGTGCCATATGTCACCTTCCCAAGTCTGGGCAAAGATCAAAAGTGTTTTCGGGTAAATTGCAGTTTGTGTCCAATCCCTTCTTTCTGAACTGGAGTCCTTGCCTTTACCACCTATACTTGGGGTCCATTCACGTACAACTCCAAGGTGTACACCTAGGCTGCAGCTTCACCTGGACCTTTCACATGGCCCTAAGGACTCATTTAACCCCACAGCTCTCCGCTGCTACTGCCTCTCGATTCTTGACAAGTACTGAGGCCACAAAGTCGTTTACACCTACAGCTCAATGAGTGATACGTCGGCTTCACATATACCCATGGAGGACATATTGAACATCACACCTTGCCCGATGGCTGAAGTGTTTTCACTGCCGATCTGGTGGCTATATCTCGTGCTCTTGAGCACATCCGTTCATGCTCTGGGAAGTCGTTTCTTGAGCAGCCTACAAGCTATTGCCCTGTGCTACCCCCCGCCATCCTTTGGTAGAGACCATCCAGGAGTCCATCTATGCCCTGGAATGGTCCAGTCGTTGCGTGGTGTTTGTGTGGACCCAGGCCACGTCGGAATCCCCGGAAATGAACTTGCCGACAGGCCGGTGAAACAGGCTACAGGGAAACTGCTTTTGGAGATCGGCATCCCTGTAACTGACCTGCAGTCCTTATTCCACCACAAGGTTTTTCAGCTTTGGGAGATGGAATGGCATAATCTCAGTACACACAACAAACTGCATGCCATTAAGGAGACTATGAATGTGTGGAAGATCTCCTTGCGGGCCCTTCGCAGGGACTCTGTGGTTCTCTGCCGGCTCCGCATTGGCCATACACAGCTAACACGTGGCTATCTCCTCTGTCACGAGGACCCACCTCGGTGTCACTGTGGCTCACATATGACTGTCGTTGACATCTTGCTGGACTGCCCAGTTTTAGCCGCTCTGCGGTGGACTTTCAACCTTAACCTTTCCGGCGCCCTACCTTCAATGTTGGGTGACAATGCCTCTACAGCAGATGTAGTTTTGTTTTATTCGTGAGGGGAGGTTTTATTTGTACCGTCTAAGGGTGGGCATTTAGCCTTCTCTGAGGTCGCCACCCTCCCTCCATTTTAACTCTGTCGCACTTTCTTTGCATTTGTCTGTCTTGGTGGTTGTCTTTTCCCTACCTTTTCTTTTTGGGATGGACATTTTAATGTGTTGCAGAGTGGCTGGCTCATCCTCTTTTATTATTGTGATCAGCCGGCCCAGACCATCTTCTCTATGGTTTTAATACCTTCTTCTACTTTTCCTTGTGGTGTATGTTTTCTCCAGTTTTTGTTCGTTCCATTCCTTTTAATTTTAGGTGTGGTGTTGGGTGCTTTCGTACTTTGAGCCTTGCATGCATCAGGAAAAAGGGACTGATGACCCTATAGTTTGGTCCCTTTATACCGTGAACCAACCAACCAAACCCCCAGGGTGCTCGCCTCTCTTTGGCAGGTTCATTCTTGGCCATCATGGGGCTGCAGTCTTTGCAACATCTTTTCCCTTCTATGCTGCTGCCAGGCACTTTATTGTGAATAGCAGAGTAATCACATATATGTAGAGGTATCCTCTTGCTGTTCTTTTTCCCTTTCCTTGGGGAACAGATGGGCTGTTTTTGGAAATTTATTCTGCATTTTCGATATCTATATTAGAGTACTGTCCACTGTTTTTTTGTTCCTTTTTTTTTTCTTTCTTCATTCACCTTCTCCCATCCTTCCTCCACTTCAGCATTTGAGGTTCCTCTTTTTCTTTTTCCTCCCTGTCTGCTCCTGAAGCCTGTCCCAAACGTCTTATGCATAACAGGTGACTGGGTAACACGTGATTCCCAGCTGCGGGTCAATGAATAGGGTTCGCACATACACCCTGGTACAGGCCAGGCCCAGGGAGGGGTGATTGCCTGAGCTGCTACCTTCCCAAATAACTGATAGGTCCCCTGTCTGGTTTTTGAGAGGTGTGACCTGAGGTGTGAATAGTCACCTAAGGTGAATGTGCCCCTTTCTGAAGGCCCCCCCCCCCCCCCCTCCCAGTTGGAAGGAGCACGAAATCAGAGACGCTGGCAATCGTGGGGGATTTTCTCATAGTGGGCCACTCATCTTCATAGTCAATGGCTACAGAGTGAGGCTAATGATTCAAAGACCCTCCCAGCTGCACCACAGTTCCTCATGGCTTCATGTACTGAAGACGGTGAGTCCTTCACTTTGGTAAATCCATTTATTATTCGAATAGGTGTTGATGCCATTGCTGGCTCTACGAAATCCTGCTCGCATTTACTCAGTGGAACTTTGCTTTTGGAGACTACGTCTGATTCTCAAGCACAACTGCTGCTTGCAGCTTCGCTTGTCCATAGCAAACTTGTTAGTGTCGAAGATCATCTGATTCTCAAGCACAAAAACTGCTTACAGCTTTGCTCCTCCGTGGCTATCCTGTTCGTGTTGAGGATCATTGAACACTGAATTATTCCCTTGGTGTTATTTACACTAGGCTGCTTGATGGTCTTACCGAGGCAGAAATCCAAACATACCTCTCTGATCAGGGGTGTCATTGCTGTCCATTAGGTGATGAAGAAAGTAGATACCTCCTTAGTGCCTATGCGCACTGTCTTTCTCGCTTTTGATAGAGTGGTTCTTCTGTCAAAGATCAATGCAGGCTGTGAAGTTACCAAAGTACGACTGTGCATTCTGAAACCAATGCGCTGCCACCACTTGTCGTTTCAGCGACAATTGAGACTCCTGTCGACACCCAGACAAATGTGTAACCTGTGGTAGGGATGCTCATGAGGGTGTTCATCCACCTCCTCCTCCCCACTGCTTCAACTGCAGTGGTAACCATGTCGCCTCCTACTGTGATTGTCCTGTGCATCTTGATGAGTGGGCTGTCCAGGAGATCCAGGTGTAAAAAAAAAAAAGTGCCTTACCCTGTCTCTTGCAAGTTGTTAGTTAGTCACAAACCCTGCATTCTACCATACAGTACTGTTCTTCCTACATCTCGCTGCTTGAAGGACATGGCCATGCAGACATGCGACTTCAATTTTAGCACCGCCCTAGCGTTACGGTAGTGTCCCCGTCTCCTCCTCCAGCTGTGCAACATGCCACCAAACTTTTGCCTCACAGGACAAAGTCACCAGCTACACAACTGACAGCCTGGATAGGACAGAAGGAATACTCTCGTGAAGACTTCCTACATCCCTCCAGCCAACCAACATCTGAGTCTTCCTCTGCCAACTAGAAAGGCTCCAAGGAGTTAAACAAAGGCAAACAGTCTTCTCCTTCACTGATGTGAAGATCCTCTTTGACAATGTCGTCTTGTGATACTGTCACCTGGCTGACCTCCGTGTCGCCGGTGGGCGCCACCAACCGTTTTTCAGTGCTGGACTCCACAGGCCGACAGAAGGAGAATATTGACACTTCGGTAGACCTCATGGAGCAGGATAGTCCTGCCTCTGTGCCCTGTAGCAGCAAGTCTTCGAAGGCTGATCTCGGCAGCCGCCGAGGTGACACCCCTTCATTTTTTTCCTCGTTATGACTTTCCTCCATTGGAATGATTGCGGTCGTTGATCCAACAACGAGGATTTGCGGCAGCTCTTAGAATTGAAGCGTACACTTATTTCTCTACCTTCAGGAAATGAAATTGCATCCTCAGGACCACTTTGAGTTCTCGTAACTCTTCCCAGTCCATTTTTACTTTCTCCCCTAGTACAGCATTCCATCTCATGGGAGAGATGCTGCTCATACGGGATGACATTCATAGTCAACCCATCTCCCTGACTACCCGTCATCATTTGATGTCAACAGGGCAGATTTCCTCCAGCTTATTCGGCAGCTACCTCACCCATTTCCGCTGCTCGGTGCCTTTAATGCGCACCATTCCTCTTGGGGTTTTCCCAGAACTCGTCAAAGAGGTGCCCTCTTGGCTGACCTCAACCAATTTAACCTCTTCTGTCTTAACATAGGAGCACTCAGGTTCCTTTCAGACTCCACGCACACCTGTTCCCATTTGAACATATCCTTCTGTACTGCCAAGCTTGCCCATCGTTTAGAGTGGTCCGTTCAGACGCGTACTCAAATGACCATTTCCTGTGTGCTGTCCATTTGCTGACTCCTACCCACCTATGCGCATACCAAAATGGCAGCTTACTAAAGCTGACGGGAGGTTTTACACCTCCCTGGTGACCTTCAATGAACAACATTTCCCCAGTTCCAATGACCAGGTAGAACATCTTCCAAACATTATCCTTGCTGCCGCAGAGCGTTCCATTCCTCAAACTTCGTCTTTACCACACCGTGTCCTGGTCCCTTGGTGGACTGAGGTATGCTGTGATGCAATTCATGTGCGTAGACATCCTCTCCACGTTTTTGACCGTCGTCCTATGATGGCAAACTGCATGCATTATAAACAGTTGCGTGCACAGTGTTGTCGCATTTTTTGGGATGGCAAAACAGCTAGCTGGATTTTATTCACTAGTTCTTTCAATAGTTCCACACCCGCTTCCATCATGTGGGCCAACCTTCGACAGCTCTCTGGGACCAAGATCCATTTCCCAATTTCCAGCCTGACAGTAGCAGACAATGTCATAATGGACCCTATTGCTACCTCCAACACCTTGGGCCACCATTTTGCAGAGATTTCGAGCTCGTCCTGGTATCACCCTGTTTTCCCGCATGGGAAACAAGATGAGGCAGCTCGGGCAATGTCTTATTGGAATCGTGAGTGCTACAATGCCGCCTTTACTACGAGGGAGCTAGATCATGCTCTCAATTCATCTCAATCCTTTGCCCCAGGGCCAGACGATGTTCGCATTCAGATGTTGCAGCACCTTTCTCTTGCGGGCAAGCACTTTCTGCTTCGTATGTACAATTGCTTCTGGACAGAGGTCACAATTCCCAGATGCTCACATAAAGCTACTGTCATACCCATATCTAAGTCGGTAAAGACAAACACCTTCCTTCTATCCACTGCCCCATTTCTCTCACCATCTGTGTTCACAAGGTGATTCATGCCCAGCTGGTATGATGACTAGTCTCGCAATTTACTAACCACTGCACAGTGTGGATTTTGAGTGCGTCATTCTGTAGTTGACCATCCCATCACTTTGTGCACCCATGTCATGAATGGTTTTCTGTGGAAATCCCGGACTGTGGCTGTCTTTATCAATTTAGAGAAAGCGTACGACACCTGCTGGAGGACTGATATCCTCTGAACACTCTACATGTGGGGCTTCAGAGACTGTTGGACACCTGTATCCAGGAAAATGGTGTGCCTCAGGGTTCCATCCTGAGCATCATCCTCTTTGGTATCGCCATTAACCATATGATGGCCTGTCTCCCACCGGGCATCTCAGGCTCCCTTTTCGTTGACTATTTTGTCATCTATTGAAGTTATACAAGGACCTGTCTCATTGGATGGTGTAAAACAGTTTATCTGGATTCTGGTGGCACAATTGGTTTCTTCCACCATCTTTCCTTCTTGGGCCCATTGCTCTTTTTATTGAAACTGTGTAATTCCTGGGGCTCGTGCTCGACAGGAAACTTTCTTGGTCCTCCGTGTCTTACTTGACAGCCCGCTGTACGCGGTCACTCAGTGTCCTGTGTGTCCTCAGTGGTATTGCTTGGGGAGCAGATCAAACCACCCTCCTCCATTTGTACCGGTCTCATGTCCTTTCAAAACTAGACTATCGGTGTTTAGTTTATGGATCTGCACGTCTGTCCCGCTTACGCTGTCTCAGTACTATCCACCATCGTGTCATCCGTTTAGCCAATCACCTTTTACACTAGCCCAGTTGAGTCTGTATGCAGAAGCTGCCGAACTACCGCTTTCCTACCATCATGACTTTCTCCTTAGCAGATATGGATGCAGTTTGTCTGCCACGTGTGGCCACCCATCCTGTGCCTCCTCCTTCAGTGACTCCTTTGATCGCTAGTATGGGTTGCGTCCCTCTTCTCTGTTACCTCCTGGCATTTGCTTTCGGCTCTTGCTCCGTCAGCTTAACTGCATGCACCAGCAACTTTCCGAATGGATGTAAACCCTTCACCACCTTCATGCGGTGGCCCATGTTCACCTTGGCCTTCATTCACTCCCGAAGGTCACTACTCCAGCTGTGCTCTATTGCCTTCAGTTTCCCAACCTTTGCACAGAACTTCGTGATAGTACTTTTGTGTACACTGATGGCTCTCGGACTGACTGTGGTGTCCGGTGTGCCTTCATCATTGGCACCAACATTTTTTGGTATGGCTTTCGGAACACTGCTCAGTATTTACAGCAGAGTTATTCGTCCTGCATCAGGCCACATAGTACATTCGGCGACACAGGCTTTTCAATTGTGTCATCTGCTCTGACTCTGTCAGTGCTCTTCAAAGGCTCTGGTGCTGTACACCATCCATCCCTTAGTGCAGCGGGTCCAGGACAGCTGTCACTTGCTCACCCTTAATGGAGTCACTGTGATGTTTATGTGGGTTCCTGGCCACATTGGTCTGACAGGAAATGAGGCTGCTGACACGGCTACCAAGGCTGCAATCCTCGTATGTCAGCTCACTAGCTATTAAATTCCCTCCAATGCTCTCCATGTTGCTTTCTGTCATCAGGTGGTCACTTTGGCATCACCACTAGTTCTTGCTTAATGGGAACAGGCCCCGCGTTATTAAATCTCTCCCAGCGGCTTGGACGACCTCCTCTCGGCCATCTCGCTGTGAGATCATTTTAGCTAAGTTGTACATTGGGCACTGTCTTTTTAGCCATCACTATTTAAGTGGTGCTCTCCCACCACTCTGCACTCTTCATGGTCAAAATTTGACTATCTGCCATGTCCTGACAGAATGCCCTTTTTTTTACCACTTACATTCTCATTTGTACTTGCCATCCGAGTTATCGGCCGTTTTAGTGAATGACGTGTGTGCTATTAAGTGCGTTTTACGTTTTATCTGTCATAGCAATAGGGCAAAAGCCATTTAATTATTAGTTCATGACCCCTGTTTCTCTATGGCATATTTTATAGACCTTTCGGCTCTTTGTCCTTGTGTTCTGCAGTTATTATGTGGGCACATACGGCCCTAGTTGTTTTTGCGCCCAAAAGCAAAATACACGAACAGATGTATGTGATGAACAGGATTTTAGTACTTTAAGGTGTTACCAATTCTAGAATTTGGTTTTGAGGAAGTTTATTACTTTCTTAATTTCTTTGGCAAGCAAGAAGTAATTGTGATTTACTTGACTGTTATTTGCTATTTGGTTGTTTTCCTCAATAACAAAGTCTATGCATTCCTCAATCCATTTCCCAGTTTCTTTTGCCATGTTTGATGTACCAGTATAAATTTAATTTTATTATCTGAGTTATTTATTCTTAATCAGTTCCCACAAGATAGCGGTATTTTTTGTAATGTGAAATCGGTCCTACGTCCATTCGTTGGAAGCATCATTAATGCCTTCATAGTGCCATATTTTTCTTTCTTGGGAGAGCTGCTGTTAAAGATTGATAGAAATCTATCAAAAAATACATTAAATTTGGAACTTAGGTCTGCAACATTATACACATTCTTCTAGTCAGATGTCTGTGAGACAGCCTTGAAACTTTGTTGTTTGTTCATTAATTATTCTGTTTTCGATTATATCACCTCATTGTGATCAGATGAGTTATTTATATGCATATTCAGTATGATTAATTGTATGTTGTGGTCAGAGAGTGCATTCACCTTGGGTAAACATTTATTTTATTCATAAGTGTTCATTTACAAAAAAATTTCCCTTAATGTACTGCTTTACCATCTACTTTTTGTGGGAAAAATTAATAACAAAACTCAGTTTATAAGTAACATTTTCAAATTGCTTCATTCACATGTATCTTTTGGGAAATTGATATTAAAATGTGTAAAAGCAGTTATTTGCTTTCTTTAGTGGCATAGTAATGATTCAAAGTTTTCTTAAAATCAGAATGAGATTTTCACTCTGCAGCGGAGTGTGTGCTGATATGAAACTTCCTGGCAGATTAAAACTGTGTGCCGGACTGAGACTCGAACTCGGGACCTTTGCCTTTCGCGGGCAAGTGCTCTACCAACTGAGCTACCCGAGCACAACCCATGCCCCATCCTCCCAGCTCTACTTCTCCCAGTACCTCGTCTCCTACCTTCCAAACTTTACAGAAGCTCTCCTAGTTCTGCAAGGTTCGCAGGAGAGCTTCTTTAAATTTTGGAAGGTAGGAGACGAGGTACTGGCAGAAGTAGAGCTGTGAGGACGGGGTGTGTGTCGTGCTTGGGTAGCTCAGTTGGTAGAGCACTTGCCCGTGAAAGTCAAAGGTCCCGAGTTAGAGTCTCGGTCCGGCACACAGTTTTAATCTGCCAGAAAGTTTTCTAATAATATTTGAAAATTTCCCTGTGGGGTTCAATGCATTGTAGTAATTAAAAACAGAGCACTCTCTGCTGCAAAATGAAATAGTCATTGTGGATTCTGGAAATAATTAACGTTGTTGCTTTCTTTGCAGGCTAATGGTATCAAGATTGGACCCCAGCACTCTCCAAGTTCACCAAGCCTTCCAGCAGGCGGTCAAGGGGGCATGCAGGGCGGTGGGTGTTGTTAGGAGTTAGCCTGCCTCGCTGTCTGCTCCTCTTGCTCAGGGCTGTAAGTGCCCTCCTGGCCACAGTCAAAGCAGCAGTACATTGAGCCTAATGGCCGATGCCAGGCGCGTGCCTCTCCACTCTTTTTTTTTTTTTCCCCCCCCCCCTCCCCTCCACACTCAATCTAGCATCAGTCATGATGGTTTCCTTGAAACATGCTACTTATGGTTCTCATTGACTGTCTGATCACTGTAACAAAACTGTAATCTCAAGAGTTTGAGGCAGAAGGCTATATATACATATATATATTCATATATACATATATAAAAACCAGCACTTGTGTAAATTTGTGAGTAATCTCTCTTTATATTACCCACATGAATGATGTGATCCTGGATGTAGACAGGAATCTGAATCCGTAACATTAATTTGAAACACTGTGTATATTAGCATTGTAATTATTTATGTTGTAGATTTTTATTCCACAAATTGACATCAGAAATATCTACTTTTTGTCTAACTGAACAAATAAAGTGTGGTAGAGAATTGCTGTATTGTCTTATTGTATTTGAACTGTGGAAATAATATTTTTTGTTAGTTAATTTCTTGAAATAATTGGGAACATAATTCCTAGTCAAGGAGAAACTGCTAGTCCTTAAAATTGTGTAATTTTCAAATGGTTTTGTAAGTCTGATATCTTTGCTGGTGTGATGCATAGCTTGGTGACAGCTCTGTTTGACACCCATGTTTTGTATACTTTTTAAACATTTCCCAGAGCAAAACTTATGGAATAACTTACTTTGAAGTTGATACATGTAGTTTCAAACATTTGTGGGTTGTAACTGATGTGTGTGTACTACCTAAGATGATCTCATTGTTTTTCTTTTTACTACCAGTGAAAGTGTACCTCTTGCTTATACAATTGCATACTTGCTGTATGTTTATTAACAAGCTTGTGCACAATTATAATTTTCAATGCTGTTTATAGATCATGTATTTATTAGTGCAGTGAAATTAATCTGAATACAGAACAATAACAGAGTTGCACACCAGCAAGAATTTGTCTTTTTAATTAGGCAGTAATTTTTTAAAACTTTCTTTCAGTCTTCAATTTCTACTGTTCTGGATACTGTTGAAGTGAATAAAGAAATATTCACTTACTTTTTTAATGAGGAGAACAGTTTCCTCAGAATTGATTGTTGTTTTTGAACAATACAGTTAGTCCATTCAGAATATTTTATGTGCATGTTTTTACAAACTTTTAATAATTGTAATTAATGTTTTCTCATAAATGCAGCCTTTTCTATATCAAAACATGTAAACATTCGTGTTTCATGTTTATCAATATGTATGGACTTTTTATTGTTGCACCAAATAAAACCCCCACATGGTGTGCACGAGGAATGCTTGCAGTTACTGCTGGACAGAAATCATTTCTGTAATGTTTCATAATTTGTGCTGGGCTAGTCACATGTTAAAACTATTGCTTTCCACTAAAACTAACTCATTTGATTGCCAGACTAGGGTAGCATGAGGAAATTTTGTTTAGTCTGAAAAGATAATTTATCATGTGGTAGATATCATTTTTATCAGGGACCTGTGCTGATGTGTTTGATTATTCAAATACATACACTCAGCTTGGATGTAATAGTTTTTAGATAACTAATACACGTATATACTCTGTGAGAGCTGGAAAGGGAATTGATGGTTAGAGCTAATAGTTAAAACAGCGTACTGGAAGGGTAGGGATTCCTCCATAGTAGAATGTAGGTTCAGCTGTGACTAAGGAAGCAGGTGGCTCTAATTTCAGCTATATTTTCAGTCTTGGGGTATGTGCCTGTCTACTACTGAACACCTATAGTTAGTGGTTACACCTTTGCTCCCTGCGTTATTTGTATTCCATCCAAAACTTCAAAGTAGTAGATTAGATATAGCTACATGTAACACATGGTCAGTTCCACAAGAAAATGTATGCCATTGCCTGTTTGAAAGAAAAGACACCATATAAATGGTTTCATGAAAACACATGTTATTACTAATTGCACAATTATATAATAGTTAATCCAGTTGCCGCCAATATCAATTGTAGCTTGGCACCTTTTTGGCATGCTTTTCATTACTTTCTGTGTATTCTCTCCATGGTTTTATATGACAGCTGCTTCAGAGTATGTATTGGCTTTCCTTTAAGCTTCACCTTAATATACGACCAAACATTTTTGATCAGATTTGCATTGAGAGACATTGCAGGCCAGTTCATCGTGGACACCCCACCGTCTTGTTTCCACACTGGAGAGACACGGCTATGATGTTTCGGATCATTATCCTGCTGAAGCACCCAGTTTGCCTCGTTTGAACCAAATAGCTTCTTAACGGCTCTCAGAAGACTTTGTGATAAATATTGCACATTTTTTCAGCATTTAAATTGGCTTTAAATAAATGCAAATAACCAAAACCGCATTTACGGAAACATCCCCAAACATGCAGTTTTACTGGGTGTTGACAGTCTGTTGAAACAACCTCCCACACTTTGTACACCACACTTTTGAAAGAGGTGACCAGTCCCAAAAAAAAAAAGATGATTTACAAGGAACACTGCCTCATGACACTTCAGGTATTTTGCACTTATTTTAAAATGTGGGACTTATGACCACAGCAGTTGAGTCCCATAGTGCTCAGAGCCATTTTAAAATGTAACCGACAAAACAAATCATTCGACTCACTCTGTTTATACACCGTGCAAAAGCAACATCGGTTACATATTCGAGACAACTACCAGAGATGTCGCTGTGGACATTATATTTACAATTATGGTGTACACTTTGTGGAACTATGTGCCATTTTACATAAGTGTCTAAACTACTTAGATACATTTTTTTTTCCAATTACAACATAATTTTTAACATGCCACTGGTTTGATGGGATACATTGAGCTCTCTTTTCCTGCACTAGTGAGTGTAGCAGTTGTCACCCCCTTATGTTACATCTGAGTCATTATTGTGCACTGCTCAAGATGTTGGTTTATCTCTGACTGTGGTTTGAGAAGCTCAGTACTCATCTGTACACTAGTCACGTATCTTGTCATACAGAAGAGGGTTTGAACTTAACTCAATTTGATGACAGTCTGTTGTTACTAGAGTCAATAATTGAGAGACATGATCTGTTGTTTACAAAGTTGTGCAGAGTTATTGATGCTGCAAATTTATTTTTGTGAAGGTTCCAATACATCTCTGAAATGCTTGAATCACTTAAAAAGGTCGTATTTGCCTTAAACTAAGGCACATTTTATCATTAGGTGTGTATTCCATGTGGACCATGTACTCCTACAAAGACAACTATTTCAAGTTTTCCAGACAATGCAGTGAAGTGTACTTACTTACGCAGATGCCTTGACAGACTGCCATTAGAAACTTAACTGCTTTTGGTCATATATTATGGATGTAATTTTTTTTAATATAATGAGTGCTGATAACCTTGGAAACAAGACATTGCTCCCTTTGGCTTTCGTTTCCTAGCTTTTTATTTATTTTTATTATTATTATTTTTTTTTTTATACCACTAGTTATAATCATGTAAATTACTCTGGCATGTGTGTTTCAAACAGCAGAGCAGTGCGATAGTTCATGTTAGACCTACAAAGGATTCAATATTCACAACAAATCGGACAACATTTTTCTTAGTTAACTTACTCAGAAGCTTCCTGCTGCTTAAGTGTATTGCAGATCAGTTTCATGTAAGAGACTAAAATATAAATTACTCGTAAACGTGAACCATTCTGAGGTTGCACAATAAAGCCTGAGTGTGCTGTAGGTATTTTTTTGAAAAACCTCCAATTTAATTTTCATTGCCAATGTAACCAAGAAAAAGTGCACATCCTTCACATTGAAGTAATATAAAGCTATGAAAACATTGCTGCCTTCCTGGGTTGTCAACGAGATTTTTGCACAAACATGGTATCAACAATTCCTCAGTCCTTAAATATGAAGAACTGTAACACGATACATGTTCTATAACGGCTTTTGGCACAACAGTTAAATTAGAATCTATGATAGATTGCACAATTTTTGTGTTGGTACACTTCTCTATTATGTCATACTTTTTGTGTACTTTGCTTTTTCCCATCAATTGCTTTCTGTTTTAGCATAATGTCTCTTCATGAAGATCTTTCTGATATGTCTTGGAATACCTACTGCTGGAAGCAGTCCCTTTATATTTCTATAGCCATACATCTACTACATAATCATCACGATTTCCTTCCAGTGAGCCAGGTAGGAACTTGGTGAACGATATGCCTCATTTGGTTCCTGTCCTGATATAGCTTTTCCCTCTCCACTACATCCCATGTTACTTGTCTCCTGGGGAGATCTTCCTTAACCTGGTCTGTCCATCTCTTTCTAGGCCACCCAGTTGGTCTTCTTCGTGGTACCTCTATCTCCAAATTCTGGCATGGACTTTGAGTCAGGTGTATTCACTTCACATGACCAAACCACTTCAGTCTCGGAGCACTCATCCTCTCCTCTCTGTAGTCAATGTCACCTGCAGGTCTCTCCTACAGCCAGACAGTGCCACTTTAATATTTGCTGTACAGGTAATGAAATTCAAAAGTAGCCTGCCAGTTACATGAAGAAACAAATTATGCATTCAGAAGGCCTTTTATCCACATGAATAACATTGGTGATGGTTTCAAGACTACTATCTGGGTATATTTGGTACTTCTATCATTGTCTTCACAAACCCTGTGGAAATCGCATCATCCTGCCTTATTAACTCCAAGCACTCATATTTCCATTTCCTACTGGTGCAGTTGCAATAATTATGGGGGCCATTCAAACCTTATTATGCAAATTAGGTAATATAAAAAAGAATATATAGGCCTATTGGAAAAAGTTTTTGTAGCCAAAATCGCATTCATAACTACTTTTTGTCTGGTTTCAACTGATATCTTCAGATCTTTAAAAACTTTTTGATTGTAAATGATGTTCCATTGTGTGTGCATTGTTTATGACCTGTTAACATTTTAGTGGAGAGTACATTGCACTTTCTTCGCACATTTTTCAAAAATAAAATTAAAAACGGGTTTGTCAAACATAAAAATATACAAAGCTAAAATGCACCTTGCGGAACTTGGCATGTCTACATATGTAGCATTCCTTTGATGCTCGTCAGTTGTTACGATGCACAATATATAGTAAAAGGTCACATTTATGCCAAAGTTTTACTGTATATTGTGGATTTTAGCAACTGACAAGCATCAAAGGATTGATACATATTTAGACGTGCCAAGTTCCACAAGCCATGTATATTTTTACTTGTGACAAAGCTATTTGTAATTTTATTTCTGACAAACCTGTGTGGAATGTGCAGTATACTCTCCACTAAAATCCTGACATGGCATGAATAATGAATGCACAATGGGACCGTACTTAAAACTAAATAAGCTTTTAAAGATCTGAAGGTGGTGGTATTAACCTGTCGAGGGTGTGAATCCAATCTTGGCTATAAAAAATTTCCTTTAAGCACATGCAGATTGCTTCTTCTCATTATGAGAAACTTCAATCAGGAAAATTACAGAAACATTGTGTATCATGTCTCCATGACATATAACACATGCATTCCACTGCTTGAAGAAATGTGTGGATACTGTGTGATAGGAATTCTTTTGGTTGTGATTGCAGCCACTCTTGCGCCATGGCTTTCAGCACTTCTTTGAGTTGACCCGACACTTGAAAGTCATTTGGGGGTGAGGTGTGGTGATTAAGTTGGATGTTTGAGCCATTCAGATTTCATGTACTTTGTTGGTGCTGCTGTTGATCGGACAGTATGTGGATGTGTTGCAACACAACACCTACAGTCAGTAACCCTTGTCACTTAGTCCTGATTGCAGGGTGAATGTGATTTTGTAACAGAATTGAATGTGAATTATTGGCCACGGAATAAGTCTTCCGCGTAATGCTTTAAATTTACCTCTTTGTGCATCCCAAAAGAGTGCCCAGGACTCTTCTTGCCAATGGTTGAGTGCAGCAAGTTTTTGATTTTGACGAAGTATGATGCCCCTTCTTGCTCAATCTTTTCATTTCAGACTGGTGATACTACACTCAGGTTTCATCTCCTATGACAGATCTGACCATAAATCCATTACCTCCAATATAGCAGTTATGCAACAGATCAAAGATTGATGTGATGCTCTCTCTATTCAGCAGTCGACTGACAGTGCAGCTATCTTCCAGACACTTTATTGAATTGCGGCAAATCATGAACAAGCTCTTGTGTTGAACGAACAGTAATATCCAAAATTATGGTTATATTTGTTTATAGTAAAATATTTGTTTTCCTTCACAAGGTCTTCCAATGAAAGAATGTTTTTTTTTCATCACTATATGGTGCACCTGGCCTGGGAACAGAGCTCCTTCCTCAGAAGTTACGCCTCTTTTAAACTTTGTACACTACTCATACACATAAATGAATCACCATAAAGTGTTTTCAGCCTATGATGCATTTCCACAAATTTAACAGCTTCAGTACTCAAAAAGACACAGCATAGATCGCTGCTCCAATGTGTTGCAAGTCAACAATGGGGCAGCCATCTTTTCACTGACACAGCTTCCTTTTGTTATGCAACAACAGGCCACCAGCTGTTGGACAGCTCTCAAAACACTAGAATAACTCCTGGTTATTGCCAAATTGATAGAACTACTTTTAAGAATTACTTTTGAGGTTTTCATTTGAAATGTAAGGATATCAGCAGTTGCACAGATGTGGCCCCCAGGGCAAGCTGTGGATGGTTCAGTGTGGTTGAGTAACTGATTGGCTCCAAACTCCAGGAGCACATTCCCTGCAAAAAAAAAAAAAAAATAAATAATCTGGTAGGTCTTTCCTCATTGTAAGAGGTGCTGTGACGATAAACAAAGCACCAAATACTGATCTTCAACACATTTAAAGCAACATTTATAGTGACCCTGATGTTTCACCACCAGTCCACGGTATCGTGTGAGGCTCTGCTGTGGCTGCTGGTGGGCATATGGTGTCAGTCATAGTGCTCTCTGCTTTGGGTGTCAGGAGCCTCGTCGTAGTCCATATGCACAGCGTGGGAAAGTAACAGCTAATATTTTTATGTTTGGTTTTTCAAATTGTCTCTGCAGCCTGAGAAGGAAGTGCCAGAGAGAACACTGAGGGCACTATTTCAGCAGTGTTGTGTAAAGGTTGGCATCAACTATGACTGCAAAACAGCGCTGAGACTGCTGCCACAGGGAAAAACAGTATAATGTTAGCAGTCTCACAACCAACCAAACCCAAGTTACATAGTGCTTTCCAAACCCACTGTATTTCTCATTCCATTCAGCAATGCTAAAAGGTTTAGTAACCAAAGAAAGGATAACGGTCTATGAGTTAGGGTGTGGAATGTCAAAAGCTTAAACGTGGTAGGGAAGCTAGAAAATCTGAAAAGGGAAGTGCAAAGGCACAGTCTAGATATAGAAGTCAGTGAAGTGAAATGGAAAGAAGACAAGAATTTCTGGCTAGATATAGGGAAATGCAAAGGCTCAAAGTAGATATAGAAGGGGTCAGTGAAGTGAAATGGAAAGAAGACAAGGATTTCTGGCTAGATGAGTATAGGGTAATACCAACAGCAGCAGAAAATGGTATAATGGGACTAGAGTTCATTATGAATAGTAAGATAGGGCAGAGTTACTGTGAACAGTTCAGTGATAGGCTTGTTCTTATCAGAATTGTCAGAAAACCGACAATGATAGTTTGGATATACATGCCAATGTTGAAAGCTGAAGATGAAAAGAGAGAGAAAGTATGGTGACGATATTGAAAGGATAATACAGTATGTAAAGGGAGATGAAACTCTAATGCTCACTGTGACCTGGGATGTAGTTGTAGGGGAAGGAGTAGAAGAACACGTTACAGGAGAATATGGGCTTGGGACAAGGAATGACAGAGGAGAAAGACTAATTGAGTTCTGGGAAGTTCCAGTTAAATTACATCATGGTCAGGCAGAGATTCCGAAATCAGTTGCTGGATTGTAAGGTGTGCTCAGGAGCAGATACAAACACAGATCACAATGTAGTAGTGATGAGCAGCAAGCTGAAATTCAAGAGACTAGTCAGGAAGAATCGACAAGCAAAGAAGTGGGATACAGAAGTACCAAGGAATGACGAGATGTGCTTGAAGTTCTCTGAGGCTATAGATATGGCAATAAGGAATAGCTCAGTAGGCACTACAGGTGTAGAGTAATGGACATCTCTAAAAATGGCAATCACAGAAATTGGAAAGAAAAACATAGGTACAAAGAAGGTAACTGTGAAGAAATACTACAATTGATTGGTGAAAGAAGGAAGTACAAAAATGTTCAGAAAAATTCAGGAATACTAGTCACTAAGGAATGTAATAAATAGGAAGTGCAGGGAAGCTAAGACGAAATGGCTGCATGAAAAATGTGAAGAAATTGGAAAAGAAATGATTGTCAGAAGGACTAACTCAGCATACAGGAAAGTCAAAACAACCTTAGTGAAATTAAAAGAAAGGTTGGTCACATTAAGAGTGCAATGGGAACTGCACTGTTACGTGCAGAGGACGGATCAGACAGGTGGAAAGAGTACATTGAATGCCTCTATGAGGAGGAAGATTTGTCTGATGCGATAGAAGAAGAAACAGGAGTCGTTTGAGAAGACGTAGAGGATCCAGTATTAGAATCAGAATTTAAAAAAGTTTGGAGGACTTAGATCAAATAAGATGGGAGAGATAGATTACATTCTATCAGAATTTCTAAAATCATTGGGGGAAGTGGCAGCAAAACGACTATTCACATTGGTGTGTAGAATTTATGAGTCTGGTGACATACTACTTTCGGAAAAGCATCACCCACACAATTCTGAAGACTGCAAGAGCTGACAAGTGCGAGAATTATCGTACAATCAGCTTTACAGCTCATCCATCCAAGTTGCTGAGAAGAGTAATATACATAAGAATGGAAAAGAAAATTGAAGATGGGTCAGATGGCGATCAGTATGGATCAGTATGGCATTAGGTAAAGGCACCAGAGAGGCAATTATGATGTTGCAGTTTTATGGATGCAAGAATAAAGAAAAATCAAGACGTGTTCATAGGACTTATCGACCTGGAAAAAGCATTTGACAATGTGAAATAGTGCAAGATGTTCGAAATCCTGAGAAAAATGGGGTAATCTGTAGTGAGAGACAGGTACTATCCAATATGTACAAGAGCAGAGAAGGAACAATAAGAGTGGATGATCAAGAACGAAGTGTTGGGATTAAAAAGGGTGTAAGACAGGGGTGTAGTCTTTCACATGATGGAAATAAAATTCAGGAGTGGGATTAAAATTCAAGGTGAAAGGATATCAATGATACGATTAGCTGATAGCATTGCTATCCTGAATTGAAGAAGAATTACATGGTCTGCCGAATGGAATGAACAGTGTAAATGACTACAATATATGGATTGAGAGTAAATTGAAGAAAGATGAAGGTATGGAGCAGTAGCAGAAATGGGAACACTGAGACACTTAACATTAGGATTGATGGTCATGAAGAAGATGAAGTTAAGGAATTCTGCTATGTAGGCAGTAAAATCACGAATGATGGACGGAGCAAGGAAGACATCAAAAGGAGACCAGCAATGGCAAAAAGGGCATTTCTGGCCAAGAGAAGTCTACTAGTATCAAACATAGACCTTAATTTGTGGAAGAAATTTCTGAGGGTTATGTTTGGAGCACAGCATTGTATGGTGATGAAATATGATAGACTGTGGGAAAACCAGAACAGAAGAGAATTGAAGCATTTAAGATCTGATACTACAGACGAATGCTGAAAATTAGGTAGACTGATTAGGTAAGGAATAAGGTGGTTCTGTGCAGAATCAGAGAGGAAAGGAATATGTGGGTAACACTGACAAGGAAGACAGGATGATATGACATCCGTTAAGCCACCAGGGAATGACTTCCATGGTTCTAGAGGGAGCTGTAGAGGGTGAAAACTGTGGAGGAAGGCGGAGATTGGAATACATCCAGCAAGTAATTGAGGAAGTAGGTTGCAAGTGCTACGCTGAGATGAAGAGGTTGGCACAGGAGAGTAATTTGTGGCGGGTCACATCAAACCAGTCGGAGGACTGATGACTCAAAAAAAGTAAAAAAGAAAGAAAAGTTTAGTAGAATCACAATCATTTCTACAAATGCATGATAATTCTGCAGTGAACAAAGTCTGTACCTCAGATTCCACAAGTGAACAACACCACACCCTCTTCTTATTGGATGTGTATGCAAGCACTGCAAATTATGAAAGTCATATTAGGTACAAGATAAATAGTAAAGTAAGTTATCGCTGTAAGCATTCACAGAAAACGTATTCTTCAATTTCTCCCAGCATATTTGTTGACTGAACAGTCCATTGATGTACTGTCAATTCATAGTGGTCAATGGACACAATATTTTGGTGATCAGATATGTCGCCATCCTCAGGGGCGCACGGGCTGCCTTATAGTACCCCCTCCAAGAGCCGTTCTGTACGCAGTCTGCACCTGAGGTGATTGCGTCAGTGCCTGTGGATCTATGATGCTTGGTGGGATGCCCCATCTGCTGTAGCCTGGATATAGTTACTCTCTCCACCCTAGCCACCAGAATGGTTGATGGGACTCTACTCCATCCATATTTCAGTGACCTCTGTAATGTCCCTGTCCCAGTATTTCAATCCTTCTGCTAAAATCCTGGTCCATTTCTATTCCACCATATGAGTCTCGAACAAACAGTGCTCTGCAACTGCTGACTGCATTAGTCAAGTGTGCTGCTGGTTTTTGTGGCATCACTATTTGACAGTGAGCACTCTTTGTCCAATATATGTATGTCTTGCCACATTGTTACAGAATCTGAAATATCCTGACCTTCTGTAAACTGATGTCATCTTTGACCCTATCAAATAATTCCAGTGTTATATTGGTTGGGAAATAACAGTTTGTAATTGATGCTTTTTCAGTGAGCACCCAGTTTTTTGTGATAGCACACCAGTGTCCTGTAAAAAGGCAGTAGCTGCCTCTTTTCTGCGTCTTCAGTCTCCATAGGCTGTGCTGTAGTGGTGTGGTGCAGAGCACACATAATCTGTCATTCGAAATAACTGATTATTAAAAAAAAAGCGAGTGTGTGTTTTCTTCCAAAAATCTCCATGGTCCAGGGTGCCATCAGCTCTTCTCTTGACCATGATGTCAAGGAATGGTAATCTTCCTTTTGCCTCAGTCTCCATAGTGAATTTGATGCTGGGATGAACAGAGTTCAGTTGTGCAGTTGAACAGGTCATGGCAGGACTGAGCAAGGTGGCACAGTGGTTACCACACTGGACTTGCATTCGGGAGGGCAACGGTTCAATCTCGCATCCAGCCATCTGGATTTAGGTTTTCTGTGATTTCCCTAAATCGCTTTGGACAAATGCCGGGATGGTTCCTTTGAAAGGGCACGGCTGACTTCCTACCCTAATCCGATGAGACAGATCACCTCGCAGTTTTTTCTCCTCCCCCCCCCCCCCCCCCCAAATCATCAAACCTGAAGCAGGTGAAGAAGTGCATCGTGAAACCTGTCATGCTCTGACAAGAATATGCCTACCAAGTCAGGCATTACCAGCAGAGAGACAGGGCGGCCATTCAGGACCTGAGATTGTCATATTACCTCCTGACAAAGGCCACTATTGTTGTTCACTCCTACAAGGACTACACTGAGAAGCTGCAGAGCTTGCTAGATGATAACTCCTACAGGAAAATCAAAGCTGACCCCATCAAGAAGGTGGAACACAAGATCAGGGCATTTCTCAAGGACTCAGTTTTACCAGAGAGGGTCATCAAGAATTTGTTACTACAAGGACCTGTGCTGCCAAGACTGTATGGACACTCAAATGTCCACAAGGATTCAGTTAATTGTGCCCAGTTGTCAGCAATATCAGAGTGCCTACATATTTGCTGGTAAACTACTTGAAAACAACCTGGCAGATTAAAACTGTGTGCCGGACCAAGACTCGAACTCGGGACCTTTGCCTTTCGCGGGCAAGTGCTCTACCGACTGAGCTACCCAAGCACGACTCACGCCCCGTCCTCACAGCTTTAATTCCACCAGTATCTCGTCTCCTACCTTCCAAACTTCACAGCTCTCCTGCTAACCTTGCAGAACTAGCACTCCAGGAAGAAAGGATATTGTGGAGACATGGCTATGCCACAGCCTGTGGGATGTTTCTAGAATGAAATTTTCACACTACAGTGGAGTGTGTACTCATATGAAACTTCCTGGCAGATTAAAACTGTGTGCTGGACCGAGACTCGAACTCGGTAGAGCACTTGCCCACGAAAGGCAAACGTGCCCAATTCGAGTCTTGGTCCGGCACACAGTTTTAATCTGCCAGGAAGTTTCATATCAGCGCACACTTCGCTGTAGAGCGAAAATTTCATTCGACCTGAAAACACACTAAACCCTTATGTGGGTAAATGCCTGCAATTCAGTAGATTTTGTGAAAAGCCTCAACAGCTACAGGCAGAAGGAATCCAATATAGTGGTGAGCTTTGGTGGTGTTTCAGTTTTCACCAGGGTGCCTGTACAAGAGTCACTTCAACTCAGTAACCAGAAATATGATAGAAAGATCACTGACCTTTTGAGGCACATCCTGACTTCCATGTATTTCCTGTTTAATGAAGAATGCTTTCAACAAACGGAGGACGTCACAATGCGCTGCTATTTTCACCTCTAATTGTGAATTTGTATGTGGAGCATGTGTCCTCAAATCATCCAATTGAAAACCCACTTGCTGTAATGTGGACAGCATGTTAGTCATCTGGCCCCGTGTAAGGGACAAACTTCATGACTTCCTTGCATATCTGAACTCCGTTTGTCCCAGCACCAAATTCACTATGGAGACCAAGGCAGAAGGAAGATTACCATTCCTTGATGTCATGGTCGAGAGAAAAGCTGATCGCATCCTGGGGCATGGAGAGTACTTGAAGAAAATGCACACTGACCTATACTTGCAAGATATCTGCCACCATCCTGGAAAGAGGAATGGAATACTAAAAACAATAGTAAACGCAGTACATACAATCTGAGGTGTAGATCATCTTCACCAGGAATTGGAATTGCTCAGAACAATGTTCCAAAACAGTGGTTTCTTGGAATGGCAGATTAGGTGCTCTCTGCATACAGAAAATAACCGAGTAAGAACAGTCTTTCGTGTATCCAGTAAAACATGAGTGTTATTTGGGATTGTCAAAGATAACAGTTCATGGAAAGCCAAGGTATAGCAAAATCAAATGATAATTAAATCGATGTATATCAATGCTTGTTTACAGCTAGGATGTCAATTTAATTATCATTTCATTCTAGAGAAGCTGCACGGTCATTAATGGTATCTCTCCTTTCAGGAACAGATACTACCTTCATAACACACACATACATGTATTGGACAAATGAAGATCGATGCCGAGAACATCAGCGGCACACTCAACAAGACAGAGGTTGCAGAGCACTTGTTTGTCAGACATACGTGCAATGGAATATGAACGTATCATGATCTTAGCACAAGCTCAAAACACTCGGCAAGCATAAAAATTTGGCAACTAGGGCAGACTGACAAGGAACCCCTTGAGTCTGAGTTTGACCTTTAATAATGTTCATTTGAAACTGTTGTGCTAACAATTATGACGGCAAATGTTAGCTGCTAATAACTCACCATGTGCATCAGCAGGGAGATGAGAAATGAGGAGATGCAGAGATCAGCCATCCATGGGGTGGATGTATTACACTTCACAAAGTAGACATCATTGAAGAGTGAAAGCGAACTCCTAGGAAGTTACAAATCATGCAGGACATTCAGCTAGGTATCCACTCTTAAAGAATGCATATAGAATTATATATGGGATGATGAGAAATGATAGAATGTGTCAACATGCAACCTAATGCAAAACGGTCTTTTGTGTAGCTTATCGTGAAACTGGTTGTCCTTTAAGGTGTATATGCATGGAAACAACAAACATCCAGAGGCTGAATTTGTCCATTGCTTCTAGCTGGTATGACTTGCAATGTCACACACTTTTCAGTAGGGATAGTTTGTTCTAAAGGAGAATGATTTTTATACGAAGACCAGGAATCAAGCAAAAGCAAATTATTTTGATCAGCTGTTGGCCAAAAGCAGAGCTCATACAAAGTTGTAGTTCTCTCATGCCCATTTTCCCACTCTAGCTCATTGTGATATAAATATTCCCTACTGCCCTTGCAAGATAACACACGCGACAAAGAATCATAGAGGGCAGAGCACCTCCAACTTTTTGCAGCACAATAAATAATTTCCCAGCCAATTTACCATCCAGATTAACAATCAGTATAATTACATGTGAACGCATTTAGGCATTGGTGTTAGTTGATCTTGATACAACTTTCTTGATACCTCTTATTTCAGGGGTTCCTTTCATATACTTTTCCTCTTCAAATCCCTATTGATCAGAGTTGAAAACAAATTCCTTACTGAATGATGGGATACGTTTGTTTATCTCATCTACAAATTTTCTGGCCATTTCACAGTTTGCTGTGCATTGTCAAGTTGACATTTTGTTTGAAATTTCATCATCCTGTGTCTTCCCACTCTATAGCATTGTTTGAAGTTATGCAACCATCCACTACTTCTCTTGAAATCGCAGTAAACAATGTCATGCCCAATTTGATGTGCATAATATACTAAGCCACTAGCATGCATAAACACAAGTTTTTGTAACAAGTGCACCCCTTGAATATCTATAGTTTTTCTTATGCTCTGCAAGGTCAAATTGCTGTGGACGTATTAGAAATCTGGTCATAACTGGTTTTTCACTTTGCTGCAGATGATCTTCCATGCACGTAATTATATGTAATACCCACTCCTTGGACAATGATTGTCCTTTACTATGCTTCACTGTAGATGGGATTTGTGGCTCCCTGTCTGACAAGGATCTACATCTACATATATACTCCGCTAGCCTCCAAGCGGTATGTGGCGAAGGGCACGGTTTGCGCCTAAGTTATATTTCCCCCCCTCTGTTCCACTTGCGGTTCACACGAGGGAAAAACGACTGTCTGAATGCCTCAGTAAGATATCTAATTTCCCTTATCTTTGAATGGTGATCATTTCGCAATTTGAATGTTGGTGGTAATAATATATGCTCTACATCCTCGGCAAAGATCGGATCTCAGAATTTAGTGAGCAGCCCCTTCCGTTTAGCGTGTCGTCCATCTGCAAGTGTATCCCACTTCAATCTTTCTATGAGATTTGTAACGCTCTCATGATGGCTAAATGTACCAGTCACGAATCTTGCTGCTCTTCTTTGGACCTTTTCAATCTCTTCAATGAGACCGAACTGTGAAGGGTTCCATACAGACAAACAATACTCTAAGACTGGATGAACTAACGTATTGCAAGCAATTTTGTTTGTTGAAGGACTGCATTGCTTCAGGATTCTACCAATAAACTGCAATCTAGAGTTCACCTTGTCCATTACTTGTGTAATCTGATCATTCCATTTGAGATCATTTCGAATAGTCAAACCCACATACTTGATGGATGTTACCGCTTCCAAAGACTGGGAATTTATTTTGTACTCATAAATTAATGGGGATTTTTGCCTTGTTATATGCAGTAGGTTACACTTACTAATATTGAGGGATAACGGCCAGCCATTACACCACGCACTTATTTTCTGCAAATCCTCATTGATTTGTTCACAACTTTCATTGATACTTCTTTCCTGTAGACTACAGCATCATCGGCAAATAGTCTAATGCCACTGTCAATACCATCAACCAGATCATTTAAATAAATTGTAAAAAGCAGCGGGCCTATTATGCTGTCCTGGGGCACACCTGAAGTTGTGCTTGTTTCTGTTGAAGTCACCCCATTCAGGATGACATACTGCTCTGTGACTGTTAGAAAACTTTCTATCCAACCGCATATGTCATCCAATAGACCATAAGCGCACACTTTTTGGAACAAGCAACAGTGAGGAACTGAGTCGAATGCCTTTTGAAAGTCGAGAAATATGGCATCAACCTGAGAGCCAGTATCTAGAGCCTGTTGTATAACACGCACAAAGAGGCCAGCTGTGTCTCGCATGGCTGCTGTTTCCTAAAACCATGCTGGTTTCTGCAGATGAGTTTCTCAGAGTCTAGAAAGGTCATTGTGATGTACAGATGGTGGCAGAGCCAGGATGGGGAAGGTGTAGGCACAATTATTGGCCCAAGCCTTGTTGACACAAATTTATTATTTAACAATAATTGGTTATACATCCAAGTTAATACAATTAACAGTTTTAAAGGAAATTTTAGCAATAAATTTAAAAAAAAATTCTCTAGAAGAACATGCAGCCCCACTCTGAAACATTACATAAAGGTACTGTTAGTAAAGGGTATATTATATCGTACAATAGTGCAACATGTACAAATATTAACAGTTACACCAGAAAAAAATTGAACTTGTGATTTGTACTACATGTAAATCAAACCTTAAAAATTCCAGTTTGGCGAGAGTGCAACAAATTCCCTACTGCCTGCTTAAAAAAAATGTGGCAATGATAATCAGTTTTTTTACCTCCTGATTTCACTTAAGCTTCCGTAAACCCTACACAAATGTCACTTATTTTTCTCTCATGTGACATCAGTTCACCTTTTGTGACAAATACACAAAATTTCTAAATTATTTTATATCAGTTAAGTAAGCTACAAGACAGAAATAACATTAATGACTGGTGACATGAGTAAACACTGTCAAGCTTTCAATTCCACGACGGTTGTGTTATCTAGCAAATTTTCATTTAAATACTCGCCCCACGTGTTCCAAAATCAATTCAGTCAGTCTCGAGAAGAAACACAACTTAATACACAAATATGGCAATATCAAGAAATAGATGGGTTTATCCCAAGCAATATTAGTAGAATTAAGAAATTTGCAATTTAAATGCACCAATTTTAACAAAGTCTAATGTAATAATAATTTGGGCAGAACTTTCATAAAATGATTGATGATAGTGGATACCATGCCATACGCTATGAAACAAATTAAGAATTATTCACAGTAGACACCTGGCACATTATGATATTCTCTGAAGTATTTCAAATCAAAAAATGTTAGCTACAAGTGCCAACCACATAATAAAGTAATGATCATTAAATATAATAAAAGTATATGAAAATTTCAGCCTTAGCCAGGTGACGAGAACCACACCAATGCAGTTTCCTGTAACACTCGAGTGCTAGGCCCAACAAACAACAGCTGGTCATGGAGAACCACGCTGAGCAAGCGAGCATCCCATCCTCCCCACATGCTTGCAAACAGCCATACTCATTGCAGTTCTTAATTGGCAGGCACCCGCCAATTCCGTCCTGTCGCCCTATCCCAACCAAGCTGTCGTCCAAAACTGTTGCTTCGCGCACCAGCGCCAACAGCGCTCAGCGATCACACCCCCTATCGCTGCGGCAAAAACAAGTGAAATAATCTTGCGGGTAAAGCAAATGAGCTGAGCCGTGACACGGCTCAGTCATTATGTCTGAACACAGAATATGTTCCATGATTCTACAACAAACTGATGTCAGTGAAATTGGCCAGTAATTATGTGCATCCCATTTCCTACCCTTTGTATAGATTGCTATGACCTGGGCCTTCTTCCAGTCCCGTAGAACTTTCCGCTGTTCCAATGATCTCTGACAGATGATGGATAAGAGTGGTGTTATATTTGTAGCATAGTCAACATATAATCCTACAGGGATACCGTCTGGGCCAGATGCCTTCCTGGCATCTAAGGATTGTGAATTACATGGCTTGACATCTGTTTCAGTATCACTTTCAGTTGTTAAGCATGTACCGAAGTCATTGTACTCATCGTGCACTTCGTCCACACAGTTGAGCATGTATGGCACCATGTGTTCCACTGACTCATCTTGCAGAAATGTTAATATTTTATATGCTACTTCTTTCACACTCTGCAAAATTCCTTGGGTTCCTTTGTGATGAAATGTCAACTTCAGCAACTATTGTTGTAGACATAATACAATGTTTGTTTTATTTATCATTGCCATTGTTCTGCTTTGTATCAATACCACTAGCACTGTTGTGAGTTACTTGTCAACTCAGCAGTTCAACTAGACTCTGTAGCCTCATGCTGTTCTCTCCATTGGATTCCTCTAGTCCCACCCCCTGTGGCCATTAGCAGCCAATATTGTGGTTTCATGGTAGATAATTTGTGGGGTGTTGACTGCCGTGCACATCATTGGCGATTTGTGACCTCGCACTCAAGGAGTTCCTTGCAATTAACTACACCCATGCTACAGCAACCAGAGGCCCCTGCCAGGTGTCGCTGGCCACAGACACCAATGGAGTTGCTTCTGCGACCATGCTGACTTGCACCCTTGGGTGTCGACTGCATAGAGGATGTCTCTTGGGAGGAGGAGGTAGAAGTCATCATGCATTCCCAGGGGGCCAGTGTGTGAGATGATGGCGACTTGTCTGATCACCGAAACACTGTGCCTGTTGGACTCTATGAACCAGCAGTACATATCTGGATTGTTTGATACTAAATATGCTGACACAAGCGATTTTGTCAAAGGATAGATTCTTGAGTCCCTTCAGTTGGGAATGATGATCAGAGAAATGGAGAAGCTGTTTGTGTGCTACTGGCGGGATCATCTGCGGAACATCATAGAACATGGAGGTTGATGTCTTGCATGCTGTGTAAAGCAGGATAGGTAGCAGATGTAATGACAGATTATAGTGCTGGTGCAGGTGCAAGTGTTACAGACTGCACTGTTCAGTGTAAAATGTTGAACATGGTGCTCCACAGCAGGCAACCCCTAGTATTTCCATAGTGACCAAATGGCATCATCAGTTCTGGTTATGGTATAGATAGTATCAATGGAAATGAGTCTCCTTGTTGGACGAATCACATTCTTGACAGTTGCATCTGGGTACTCCATCACGCTGGTTAAGGTCTGCTCAAAACATGCGCCACTACGTGGACACCAGCTAGGAGTCAGTATGTTGCTATGGGGGTCACCCACCTGGGCTTATATGGGATCTGTGGATGTACATGAACATTAGTGCAGATAACCTACATCCTATCTACATCTATACTCTGAAAACCACTTTGAAGTGCATGGCAGAGGATGTGTCCCATTGTGCCAGTTGTTAAGATTCTTCCCATTCCATTCACATAGGGAGCATGGGAAAAATGATTGACTGAAATGCCTCTGTACATGCAGTAAATATTCTAATCTTATCCTCATGATGCCTTTGTGAGCATTACGTAGAGGGTTGTAGTATATTCCTAAAGTTACCTTTTAAAGCCAGTTCTTGTAGCTTCGTTAGTAGAGTTTCTCGGGATAGTTTACAGGGTCTATCTTCAAGAGTCTGTCTGTTCAGTTTCTTCATTATCTGTGTGACACTCTCCCACAGATCAAACAAACCTCTGCCAATTATGCTGCCCTTTCCTGTATGTATTCAAGATCTCCTGTTAGTCATATTTGGTATGGGTCCCACACACTTGAGCAATATTCTAGAACTAGCCGCGAGAGTAATTTGTCAGCAGTCTCCTCTGTATACTGATTGCACTTCCCCAGCATTTTACCAATAAAACAATCTACCACCAGCTTTACCCATGGCTGAGCCTGTGTGATTATTCCATTTCATGTCCCTATAAAATGTTACACACAGGTGTTTATATTTGACTGATTCCAACAGTGTCTCATTGATATTATAGTCATAGGATACTACTTTGTTTTGTAGGGAGTTTTTACGTGTTTGAACATTTAAATCAAGTTGCCCATCTTTGCACCACTTTGAAATGTTATCAACATCTGGCTGAACATTTATGCAGCTTCTTTTAGACAATTCTTCATTATAGGTAACTGCACCATCTGCAAAAAGTCCTTCCAAAATTGTCTGAATTATTTGGCACAGCCTGTTGCAATTTGTTTGTTAAGTATGATTCAAACCAGCTGTGCATAAAGCCATCAATTCCATAAAACTTTAGTTTTTCTTGGAGAGTAATGCGATCTACACAATGAAATGCTTTGAAAAGACCACAAATATACCAACTGGCAATATATTATTATTTAAGGCTTGTACTATTTGATGAGTGAATGTATAAATAGCATTATCAGTTGAGCTACCCCTCTGGAATCCATACTATGGTATACTAAGTAAATTGTTTCCACTATATGTGTTACTTGTTTTTGAATCCATTATTTTTTGAATATTTTGGGAAAGAATGTCAGTAAGGAAATTGGATGATAGTTGCTTAAGTCTGTCTTGGCACCTTCCTTACGAAGTGATTTAAAACTGCATATTTTAACCTACTTGGAAAATATTCCTGTGCCAATGATGCATTTGCATATGTCACTAAGAACATTACTTATTAAGTTGGAACAACTTCTCAGAATTCTGTTTGAAATTACATCAAACCCCCCCTCCCCTTGACCTTGTGTTGTTTAGAGTTTTTCTAATTGTGTTCATTTCAGTAAAGGATGTTGGTGCTACTTCTAGTTGCTTAAATTTTATGGAATGACATTTTTAATATACTCTCTTTCTTCTTCAACTGAACTATTTAATCCTGTATTTGCTGCTACTTTTAGAAAGTAATTGTTAAAAATTCTTGCAACTTGTGAAATATCAGTCACAACATTATCATTTAGTTTAATTGTTATGGACTCCTCTACACTGGCTGGTTGTCCTGTCTTGTTTGTGACAATCCCCCATATAGCTTTAATCTTGTTACCTGAATTATTTATTTTTGTCACATCATGCATACTTCTGGACATTTCAATGACTTTCCTTAAAATACTACAGTATTTTTGTAATAAGTAAGTAATGTCAGATCTTGATTTACTCGGGCCTTTAGATAAATTTTCCTCTTCCCTTTACATGAAATTTTAATTCCATTAGTTATCTAGAACTTAATTTTTTTTTAACAGATCTTCTGAATAATTTTTTTTGGAAAGCAACTTTCAGATATTGATGCCAGTTACCTATGGAATAAATTGAATTTGACATTAGCATCTCTTTCTATGCATATCTCATCCCGCACCACCTCTTTTAGCTTACTCTGAAAACGCTGTATCATGTCCTCATTAATAAACCACATTGCTTCACATGAGTCTGCCTCAGGGTTATAAGGCTGATATTCTAGTCAGGTACAGGTGCACATTCTGAGTTGACAGTGCCTGCTTTTGACATATTTTACGAGTCCGCAGGTAGAACCGGCAGAGCACAAGTTAAGTGGGGCGAGACAGGAAAGAAAAGAACCCCCTCTTAAGAAAAAAATGGTAATGAGAAAGTGACTCCCCAAATGTAGACAGAAATGTCTGAAAGAAAAACATTCTCTTCATTTACATGCTTGTGTAATCTGCAGACCTATGTTCATGATCATAATCCTAAGTGAAATATTGACTTCTCAGTTTTCAAATAAATGCTTTTCAAATGCTTTCCTTGTTGCATTTGTTTGGAAGTTATCTTAAAATGATATACTAAGCACTAATTAAACTAATTGTTATTATATTAAAATATGTTGTATATTTTACCCTGCAGCCAGAGACAGCGGTCATGTGTGTGTGAGCTGCGTTTGCATGAAAGTGTGTATGTTGTCTATTTTGGATGAAGGGCTTCTGACCAAAAGTTTACGTGTTTAGTAGTCTTTTTGTTGTGCCTGTCTGTTACTCAGCATCTCTGCTATATGGTGAGTAGCATTCTATCCTTTTCATAATACAGTCATTATTCCATTCTAAATTTTCCTTTGTAATATATAATTAATAAGAAATAATATGTGGTCAGTGATAAATATGTAATATGTCAGGGTAAGACACCATACTTTTTGCTTCTACATGAAATTATGACAGAAATTTTGAGATTTTCGAAACAAAATTAATCACACATGTGGAAAGTTGTTTTCAAACTGAAAACCAATGTATATGATAAAATCATGACATTCATGTCCTGCAGGTTCCCCCCAACCCACCCCCTGTGGGCTACTAGGCATCTCGCCCTGAACATTGTGTTAAGATGGCAAAATAAATTTGATACCATTATCCATTTTATTTACACCAGTTCCTGTGAGATCACCAAAGTTAAGCGCTGTCGGGTGTGGCCGGCGCTTGGATGGGTGACCATTCAGCCGCCATGCGCTGTTGCCATTTTTTGGGGTGCACGCAGCCTCATGATGCCAATTGAGGAGCTACTCGCTGACTAGTAGCGGCTCCGGTCATAGAAAACCATCATAACGACCGGGAGAGCGGTGTGCTGACCACACGCCCCTCCTCAACTGAGGATGACACGGCGGTCGGATGGTCCCGATGGGCCACTTGTGTCCTGAAGACGGAGTGCTTTTTTATCCATTTTATTATATATTTTATTGTCAAGTAAAACAAATAAAAATTTATATTGCAATTACTGACAATTCTACAGTTGGTATTTAATTTACTGCTTTATGGTACTGTTATTATACGTGTCTGCTTCACCTGTGCCTGTTTTATGGAACCCCTTCTTAACAGTGAAAGCACTGAATCCAGCCACTTACAGTCCATTTTTCTCATGGTAGTTACTTTTTCATTGTCTTCAGCAGTATAATTCTCCCTCATTTGGTGGTCGGAGAATTTTTTTTTGTGTCAGTCTTTTTCTATTGCATTGCTTTCAGACTTTATACAGTTTCCTAGTCTGTCAACACAGATGTAGTTTTCTTTCACCTTTTCTCCAGTGTTTTGCAAACTGGTATCAATGCAACCTTTTCAAATGAGGTAGAGGTCTCTACTTTAGCTGCAACACTTGAGTTAGTTGCAGTTTCTGCACTTACAGATTTATTTGGAGTGTTTGGTTCGGAGTTGCCACTTCTGCCAAAAATGTTGGTTCCATTAGGATGCTTCTCCATAATTTCTAATTACTGTCTGCAAATAAATAAGTGTACCAACAAGGTATTATGAAAGTCAGTCTTACCCTGAATAAACTATGGTGTCTTTCCCAGGTATCAGAGTGAGGTGTAAGCTGAAATAAATGGCAGCAAATGGGACATAACTGGACACAGACATAGTTCAAGACACAGAGTACATGATAACAAACAATTAGAATTGGTAAAAATGTATAGAAATCACTATTATTTTTTAATACATCTGTGATTATTTTACAACATAAATCTTAATGCTTACCACAGTTTTTTGGCTCCCAAAGATGAAAAATAGCTGATACAATTGCACCTACCATGTACCCCTCATTTCTTGGATTCAAAGAAGCAGTGGATGCTGCACTCTTTCGACACAGTGAACTAACACAAGCAATTAAGCATCATACCCAATTATCATCTTCTCCCAATACACTCTATACAGGAAAATTTTATTAATTACTGCAGCATTAGAACTTTTAACAATATGCTGCACAGGGTTAAACTGAACAAAGACCTAAACAAAAATGTAGCTCAAAAATTCTAGTCATTTTTCTATGATTACAAATACTTCTATGATTACTGCTATGATAATGCATTCCCCTTAAAAAGTTAAAATCATTTGCAACCTAAAATTAGACTCATGGTTAACTCCAGATATAAATAAATCAGCAGGCACACTTAGAAATCTGTGGAAGTATGCAAAGCATAATACAGCTACATCTTAGATGTTACAAAAAAGACTATAGGAAAGTGATATGTGTGGCAAAAAACTTGAACAATGACTTGTTTATTGGAAGATACAGTGACCAAACAAAATCAGTTTGGAACAAACTTGGGTAAATGTAAAATGGAAAACAGTATGCTTATCATAAAAAGAAGGAAAAGTTATTGAAGACACCAAATACATGTAAATTGCTAACAACATTGTTAGGAAAAGGATAGATTTCTACTCACTGTATAGATAATCCGTTCAGTTGCAGATAGGCACGACGAAAAGACTGTTATGCATTATATCTTTACGCTAAAGCCTTCTTCAGCAGAGAAAACACACACATACACACAAGCAAGAATGCCCAGGCATGCACGGCAGCTACTACAACCAGTTCCAACTGGAATGCAACTCTCAGATGAATAGCACCAGATTGCTATTCACGTGACAGTCACATTTCAGTTGGAACTCTGGTGATAGCAGCCGTGTGTGTGTGAGGTGTGCTTGCTTGTGTGAAGGTGTGTGTATTTTCTTTGCTGAAGAAGGCTTTGGCTCTGAAAGTTATGTGTAACAGTCTTTTTGTTGTGCCTTCTGCAACTTAATGGGTCATCTTTATGGTGAGTAGCAATCTATCCTTTTCCTAATATTGTTGATATTCCAACCTGCAGTTTCCATTGCTTGGTTTTAAATATATTGCTAATATATTTAATAATAACTATACAAATTCAGCACAAAAAAAAGATAAAGATCTTAAGAAACACAGACAATGAAAACATAAAGATTCCCATAAAAGGAAAGATATGTTTTGTACCCCGTAACATATTCAGAGGCAGTAAATGCTAAAAAAATTGGCTAAAAATAGAAGGATTATCAATTTGATGGCATTCCTGATTAGGGAATTAAACATAGTTCAGAGAATGTAAATACCCAACTAACTGATATACGAGGACTATCCACAAAGTACATTGCGTTTTCGTTTGTGTCCGTTAGGGGCGGGGCTAGCGCAGCCATCTTGGTGTCATGGCATTCTGCCGCTCAGTCGGCATCCTGCCGTGCTGGTGAGAGGTTTGTGCTGTACTCTGTTGAGTTACTGTGACAGTTTGAAATGTCAGCGTTAATTGAAAATGCCGCAAAGTGTAAAGTGCGTGCTGTAATAAGGTTTCTGACTGCAAAAAACTGTACACCGATAGAAATCTATCGGAAGCTTTGTGAAGTGTATGGGGACAACATAATCACTGAAGGTGGAGTGCATCAATGGGTCATAAAATTTAAAAATGGCCGAACTAACGTTCACGACGAAGAGCGAAGTGGAAGACCCAGCATAGTGACTGCCAAACTTGACGAAAAAGTCGATGCCGCGGTCCGTGAAAACTGTAATTTCACAATAACGGAACTCTCTATGAGTTTTCCACAAATTTCACGAAGTTTGTTGCACGAAATCATTACCGAAAAGCTTGGTTACCACAAGTTTTGTGCAAGATGGATACAAAAAATCTTGACAGAGATTCACAAAAATCGGCAAATGGCTGCAGCGTTAACGTTTTTGGACACTTACGAGAAAGATGGCAACTCATTACTCGACCGCATCATTACTGGTGACTGTCCTTTGGGACAGAAAAGGTGTGATTTTTGTGGATTTCCTGGAAAGAGGCACTACAATAAACTCTTAAAGGTATTGCCAAACTCTGCACAACCTAAGAAGAGCAATACAAAACAAGCGCAGGGGAAAGTTGGGCTCAAAGATCTTGCTGATTCACGACAATGCCCGGGCCCACACGGCAATTGCCACTCGTGAAGATCTCGAATCTTTTATGTGGGAGTTGTTTCCTCATCCGCCGTACAGTCCCGACTTGGCACCGAGCAACTTCCACTTATTCCCAGCAATGAAGAAGTGGTTGGCTATGCAGTGTTTTGATGACGATGCACAGCTTCAAGAAGAGGTAAACACATGGTTGAAGGTGCAGGCGGCCGAATTTTACGACGAAGGAATTTCCAAGCTCGTCCATCGCTACGATAAGTGCCTTAATATAAATGGAAACTATGTAGAAAAGTAGTTTTTAAGTGTGGCTTTCATCTGTATATAATAAAAAAAATTCCAATACTTTATTTATTTTTAATTCCAAAACATAATGTACTTTGTGGATAGCCCTCGTAACAAATATTTCCTTTAAGACTGATATATTCCCATATACACATAGACAATAAACAATAAAACCACTTTATAAAAATGACTATACAATTAACACACAAAATTACAGACAAATAACACAGCTTTCAGGTTTTTCTAAAGCAATTGAAAGAATAATTTATGAGAGACTTTTAAAATTTCTGAATAAATACAAATACCCACCAGTGTGTAGAATGGTATCAGAATGCATGAGTCAACTGAAACAGCTGCATGTCATTCTTGAATCAGATTCTAACTGCAGTGGATAAGTAGGAATTTTCAAATCTGTCGAAGGCATTTGATCTTACTAGCCATGACCTGTTACTAGAGTAACTGCCTTTTTATGGTGCCTGTGAAGTGGCCATAATGAGTATCTATATGACAGACATTGTTATGACACAGAGCAGAAAATGGGAAGAAATTAAAATTTTCCTTAAGTTCTCATACAAACAACAGGAAACAGCAGACAGACGTGGTGGTGATATAGCCATGGAGCTGAAAGAAATAGTCAACATTCTAAGTTGGTCATGGACATGAGCACACATTGCTAAATCGTCACCAATCGCCAGGCACAAGTTATACATTTAGCAATATGCCCATTGACAGAGTTAGACAGAGATATATTTCTTAGCTCTTGTTACATGGAGCAACAAGATATACCTTGGATGTAATAACAACTATCAGATGCTTGACAGTGCAGTTAAGAGCCTGTAACAAGTTGTTAAGCAAATGTAGCAGCAAGGACTGCTGATAACCAGTAAAGAAGCGGGGCACATTTGGTCATAATGAACACAGCCTCATGTCATTATCTCTTGATCTCCATAAATAATGCAGTTCTTCAGTTCTGGGGGCAGTTGAACATTAGGAACGATGGTGTTTGTACCGAAGCACTTGATGCAAAGATTACTCCTTTGTAGTGACATCCATGTGTTAGACATTCCAGCACTTCTCATAAATTTGCTGCTTGCCATTCCTGAGATAGGAATACCAAAGAACCACAACCTGCTATTCATGGGAAGTAGCACGGGCCAACCATCACATCATTGATAGGGATACTGAGGGTTTTCCAACACCAGTACATATCGCGATGCTAACATCATCAGTATTGCTGAGACAGAGGGCCTTTTGGTGCCTCTGTTCCTGCAGGCACGTCTGGGTGCGTGGGCCCACCTCTCCTGTGGGGCCAGGATCAATCAACTTTTGACAGCACAGTACATCCCAATGGTCTCCATGGCTCATCGTCATCTTTTGGAGTGGGACATAGGACACTCTGATGCACTGTGAGGTCATAATCTCACAGAGTGGCTTCACCTGCAGGCTGCAGATATCAGCCAGCAAGACTTCAGTGGAATTGCTGGGCCAACAGCCTTGCCATTCATGCTGACAACAGGAGTCAGCAAATTTCACCATGGCACTGGCATGATTCATTATCCGAGGCTGGCGAGAAGGTACAGAGCTGTAAATCTAAATGAATAAATATTAACTTGCTAATCATGTTTTATTAACAACAAAAGATGCTGTACACATTACACACACCATCCTGACAACATAGTGGTGTCTCCACTCGGCACCCTTACAATTTGGTGCCAGAAGTGGTTCTTCGGTGACATCAATTCAACACTGATTTTGTGGAGTGATCGACATGCCGGGAGAAGACGTCACAGCATCAGCAAAAACTTTCTGACATCTCAAACAGTGTCCAAATGTCTCAGCTATGACCACAATGCAGGGAGTCCTAGGAATATTTTCTACTGGCCTTTTTGTTCCTTTTGATTTGTTATGGCTGGGATTGGATGTAGATATTGGCATACAATGTGGAAAGTGACTCTCGTCAAACCTGAAAAACCTGTAGATCTGTCACAATTAGGAGGAAATGCAAGGAATGTTATTTGGTACCTGTGAAGTGTACAAGCTGTAATTTAACTGGACATAGTTAAGATGAAGCAGTGACTTGCACCAGTTGTAGTCGTCATGCCCGTGCAGTACATGATAGTTGCAAGTGCCAATGGACAATGATAAGACTTAAAGATTAGTTAAGATTATTTGTATAAGTTTTGGGTTCAATTATGTCTGTAGCATTTTGCTATTGCTTTTGAAAGAGGAAGTGTTTCATTTGCCTTAGTCTTGTATGAGTAAATGTAGTAATAAACTGCATGAAGATGCCGGAAACACTATTGAGTAATATGAATGATGCTGTATCCACACTAATGGAACATAATTGTTAGAGGACAATGCTGAACAAAAGTTGTATAATGATGAGTTAAGTAAGCAACTAGTAGCTCTGCAAGCTGTGAAACAGTTACAGCCAGGTTCAGATGAAGTTAAGGCAGTAGTGAGTGTTCCCTCCTCCTCTGTAGGTCCCTCAGCAGCTAACCTAAAACACCCTTCTCCAGTAAAACAACCGGGGCCTGACAGTATTCACAAATGATGTTTTAGCCACAGCTGAAATGAGTAATTGGTCAGATGAAAAGCATCTGCAGATGGCCAATCTACATTTGATAGGTGAGGCAAAAACATATGTGATGTATCATGAGATGCTTAGAAAACCTTGCACATCCAAACAATTAGCAGAGTGTTTATGGCAGAGATACTGTAAACAGAACAGTGCTAGATTTTTAGAGAGAAGTTGAGTGGATTAGTGCAGGAGGTCGCTGAAACATTGAAGCCTTTTTTGACAGAATTTGAAAAATGAAAGCACAGATATATGAGTTGACAAAAATCCAGAAGCGGATCAAGTCTTGCTGAGAGAAGCAAAAAATAGGGCACTAGACGTACACTGAAGCACCAAAGAAACTGGTATACACATGCATATTCGAATACAGAGATATGTAAACAGGCAGAATACAGCGTTGTGGTCGTCAATGCCTACATGAGATAAAATGTGTCTGGCGCAGTTTTTACATCAGTTACTGCTGATATAATGGCAGCTTATCAATATTTAAGTGAGTCTGAACATTTGAACATGATGTTATAGTCAGCACATGAACAATGGGGCACAGCATCTCTGAGGTAGTGATGAAGTGGGGATTTTCCCATATGACCACTTCACAAGTGTACCATGAATATCAGGAATTCGGTAAAACATCAAATCTCTAACATCGCTGCGGCCAGAAAAAGATCCTGCAAGAATGGGACCAATGATGACTGAAGAGAATCATTCAACCTGACAGTAGTGCAACCCTTCCACAAATTTCTGCAGATTTCAATGCTGGGCCATCAACAAGTGTCAGTGTCCAAACCGTCATCAATACGGGCTTTTGGAGCTGAAGGCCCCCTCATGTACCCCTGATGACTGCACAACACAGCTTTATGCCTTGCCTGGATCTGTCAACCCTGACATTGGACTGTTTATGACTGGAAACATGGTGCCTGGTCAGACGAGTCTCATTTCATACTGTATTGAGCAGATGGATGTGTACAGGTGTGGATACAACTTTATGAATCTTTGAATTTTCGGTTTCCCTCTTTATTAGAGTTGTCCTTGATAAAATATTTTTATCTTTAAAGTTTGATTGTGGTGGTTATTGGTCGCGCCAGACTGCTCGTTAAATTTTTTTTTTTTAATGAATTAAAAGAAGTTAAGATTTTGTTCATTTTTAGGTTAAGATGTTATAACCTCAATAGAATAAGAGCCTCAAAGTCTATTTGTTTTAGTTCTTTGAATTTTCGGTTTCGCTCTTTATTAGAGTTGTCCTTGATAAAATATTTTTATCTTTAAAGTTTGATTGTGGTGGTTATTGGTCGCGCCAGACTGCTCGTTAAATTTTTTTTTTTTAATGAATTAAAAGAAGTTAAGATTTTGTTCATTTTTAGCTTAAGATGTTATAACCTCAATAGAATAAAAGCCTCAAAGTCCTGCTCAGACACACAGCCGAAGGCCATCCTAGAGAATGGCCTCACAGTAAGTGAGGTCTCCTTGTTAGGGTGATTAAAGTAGGCAATTAAATAATATACTTACTGTTTGGGTGGTCTACTGAGTTTACGAGTGGGGACGGTGGGTGGTTTTATGTTTGTTACATACTTTATTCGTTGCTGTACGCGTCTTAATGCGCGTGACTTTCATTGGGACTTAGTGTCTGGTGCAGCTGCGCGTCTCACTGCACGTGACCTTGATTCGGACTTAGAAATTTTCAGCGTGCCTTATGTTTACTTGACCCCTGTTGCAGAAGAATTCACTTCCGGTCTATGCTATTCTTATGGAGATTTAGCGCTCTTATCATTTAATTCTAACAAAATGCACTTCCGGTTTTTAATGAGCGCTGATAAGGACTTCCGCCGCGCTGCTCGCGGCTTGGAGTTACTCTGCCAGCAGCAGCTGATGGTGCAACACAACACGGGTCCTAGTATTACGAGACCCGTGTTGCAGAATAATTCATTTTCGGTCGTTTATTGCATTCTGTCCTGTGGGTTGCAGGGGTTACGTCCCCTGGGGAGGTGGGCGGGTTGTCTATTTGTTTTACTTTCTGATTTTTTGGTTTCCCTCTGTATTAGAGTTGTCCTTGATAAAATATTCTTATCTTTAAAGTTTTATTGTGGTGGTTATTTGTTTTACTTTCTGATTTTTTGGTTTCCCTCTGTATTAGAGTTGTCCTTGATAAAATATTCTTATCTTTAAAGTTTTATTGTGGTGGTTATTGGTCGCGCCAGACTGCTCGTGAATTTTTTTTTTTTTTTTAAATTAGTTAAAAGAACTTAATATCTAATACAGAAGGAAACCAAAAAATCAGAAAGTAAAACAAATAGACAACCCGCCCACCTCCCCAGGGGACGTAACCCCTGCAATCCACAGGACAGAATGCAATAAACGACCAAAAATGAATTATTCTACAACACGGGTCTTGTAATACTAGGACCCATGCTGTGTTGCACCGTCAGCTGCTGCTGGCAGAGTAACTCCAAGCCGCGAGCAGCGCGGCAGAAGTCCTTATCAGTGCTCATTAAAAACCGGAAGTGCATTTTGACAGAATTAAATGATAAGAGCGCTAAATCTCCATAAGAATAACATAGACCGGAAGTGAATTCTTCTGCAACACGGGTCAAGTAAATATAAGGCACGCTGAAAATTTCTAAGTCCGAATCAAGGTCACGCCCATGTTGCCGTGGCAGACTCACTCTGCGGCTAAGTCCCACTCAAGGTCACCCGCCTTACACAGCGGCATACGCTGAACACAGGCTCGCAAGAGAAAGATGCTTCAGTAGCTGAATTAGTATTTTTAATTTAAAAAAAAAAATCTCACAGGATAGATAAGGATGGTTCTCTTTATTAAGAATGATAATACAAAGTAATATCTCCTTGTACAACAATATATTTAGTTAACACACCAGACATTTTGCACCAAACATTCAACTTATCATCTGCATTAATCCTCCTGCGATTCCTTGTGTAGAGTGAAAATGGCTTGTCTGTTGTAACCACACATGTTCCATAATCCCTGTTGGGTACAACTCCAACTGCAAATGTGCGATATGAAATAATGTCTCTTTCATTGTAGGCCTCCAATCCTTGAAGAGGTTTATCAGTGCCTCTTAATATAGCAATTGTTAACCATGAATTGCCACTAACTACTTTTGTTGTAGTACAAGAAACATGTCAGCAGGAGACTGTTCAAGCTGGTGGAGGCTCTGGAATGGTGAGGGCATGTGCAGTTGGAGTGATATGGGACCCCTGATATGTCTAGACACCACACTGACTGGTGAGATGTACATAAGCATCCTGTCTGGTCACCTGCATCCATTCATATCCATTGTGCATTCCAACAGACTTGGGCAATTCCAGCCAGACAATGTGACACCTCACATGTCCAGAATTGCTACATAGTGGCTCCAGGAACATTCTTCAGTCACCAAACTTCCCAGGCATGAACATTATTGAGCAAGTCTGGGATGCCTTGCAATGTACTGTTCAGAAGAGATCTCCACTCCTCATACTCTTATGGATTTATGGACAGCCCTGCAGGATTCATGGTGTCAGTTCCCTCCAGCACTACTTCAGATATTAGTTGAGTCCATGCCATGTTGTGTTTCAACACTCCTGTGTGTGCTCACAGGGGCCTTACAATATATTAGGCGGGTGTATCAGTTTCTTTAACTCTTCAGTATATTTCTATGGGGAATTCCTGCAGAATTTTCACATAGAGTCTATATGGAAAATCTGAATAATTTAGCTGCAGCATTTCCTATTGCCATGCACTTGCAGAAAATCAACGTTGGTATGAAAGTACACAACAATCGATGAAACTTTGCTTCTGAAAAGAAGGAAAGGACATTTGAAGGCACAATATTGCCAGCCACTGTGCTAGAGTTGTGAAAATTTTAGCCATGAGGCAAATAAATGTAGAAATAAGAAGCAGGTTAAACAAACAAACAGAAGTAGGTGTTAAACGCAGCAGGAAATGTTTCATCCATCAGGAAGCATTCCCAGTAAACCATAATACTGTAAACATGTATACATAGGCAGACTGCTGCTTTAGCGGCTTAATACAGGGCATGTAACATAAATTTCTGGTAGACACGGGTGCACTTGTGTCTGACATTATGCTAGACCTAGTGGGCAGAAGACTATACGATACAGGTTACAGATTATGTGGAGTAGGAAATAATGATGTGGCGTCATTGGTGACAACACAGCTTAGCTTTAAGATAGAAATTAAAGGGTTTCATGACCTGGAAGTGTTGCCAACTGTAGGACAGGGATAGACATCATACACAAAACTGATCTTTGACGTGTATGGTTGAACTTAATGGGAATTCATTTCTGATGGGTGCAATACTGCAAATGTGTCTATGTTGCAAGGTACACCAAATGCTAAGGTGTCATTAATGGAACAGCAAACACTTCCATTAAGGATAATTTCGCATGACAGAGTACCAGCAAGTACAGGGAAGTTGATTTGGGTAACCATGGATATTAATGTACCACAACGAGTGCTGTGTATGGTTGAGCCACTGCAGAACAATGAAGCATTAGATGAAAGGCAGTGTTTTATATGCAGAAGTGTGGTGAGCATGAGTAATGTAAATGTTGAATTAATGGGTCCCGTAATCCCTGATAATTTTTGCATGGATGATGTGAGTCTCCTGAAGGGACTAATTGTAGCAGACTTAGAGATACTCAATGAGGGTGATATGGATAGATTAACATATGATCACAGCCTTAAGCAAACCCCCAATGCATGTGCACTACATGCCCAGATTTCTCACTTAAAAGACAGTGAATGGGAAGCCATGGAAATATTGTTGATAAAATACTCAGACTTGAAACTTCCTGGCAGACTAAAACTGTGTGCAGACCGAGACTTGAACACAGGACCTGTACCTTTTGCAGGCAAGTGCCCTATGAACTGCACTACCCAAGCACAACTCATGATCCATCCTCAGAGCCTTACTTCCACCAGTACCTCGTATCCTACCTTCCAAACTTCACAGAAATTCTTCTGCAAAACTTGTGGGACAAACACTCCTGGTGGAAAGGATATTATGAAGCCAGAGCCCTCGAGATATTTCCAGAATTAGATTTTCACAATGCACCAGAGTATGCGCTGATATGAAACTTCCTGACAGATTAAAACTGTGTTCCACACTGAGACTTGAACCTGGGATCTTTGCCTTTTATGGGCAAGTTCTCTACCAACTGAGCTACACAAGAACAACTCATGACCCATTCTCATAGCCTTACATCCACCAGTACCACAGTTGGTAGAGCACTATCTCATGAAAAGCAGAGGTCCCGAATTCAAGTCTTGGTGCGGCACACAGTTTTAATCTTCCAGGAAGTTTCATATCAGTACACACTCGACTGCAGGGTGAAAATCTCATTCTTTACTCAGGCTTGTTTGATTTATGTGTCCCATTGCCACCAACACCCACAACACAACACCACATTCAAAGAGGCGATATTACACCAGTCTACAAGAAACCGTATAGAACAGAAAATTACCTGCAACTGCTGGTAGATGAATTTATAGATTAACAGCTCACTAAAGGTATTATCAAACATACTGGTAGCCTCTGATTAGGTGATATTGTCATTGTACCAAAAAAGTCATCTGTTGGAATAAAGGTTTTGTGACGGCTCCCAAACCCAAGGTCCTCGGCAGTACTTTTGGGGCAGCCACCACAAATTGTATAAAGTGTGGGTAGTGACCAGGATGTAGCTATGTCTGTTGGCCAAAAAATAATTAATGACAAGAATTGCGCCAGGTAGAATGAAGAGATTACTTATCTTTATTTCTGACAAAACTTGCACCAGAAATACAAGTCCAAGTAATATCCAAGAGTAATTCATGTACTGAGCCTAGTCAAATACAATAGCAAATATCACACTTCAATGGCTCCACTATGAACTCCACGAAAGGCTAGCAATAGACAATCAACAATAGACTGTCCATCTTGGGGCCAGCACTCCTCCTTATATACAAAAGGCAGAGGGCGCTGCGGACCCGAGCTCAGCCATGGCGCGACCTCTTCCGTCAGCGGTAACGCCCTGAGACACTGATGGCTGCGACAGGAACTGTGGCCAGTGATGTCACGGTCAGGGTGCGTGTGGGTGAGTTGGTTGGTTGGTTGGTTGGGTCCGTGGATACAACACAAGGAATACAGATCCTGTTGGAAATACTGTTTTCTAAATTCAGAGATGTGTATCCAACCCAAAGATCAGGAAAACATTACACAACTTTGGAAAATGTAAATATTTTTCAACAATGCATATTAGAAATCGTTTTCACCAAGTTGAAGTATATCCAGAAGACAGGCCTAAAACAGCATTCACAGCACTAAAAATATGTATGGTGTATTTTGACAATACAATAGCTTATTCAAGAAAATTTAGAAGAGCATGTTAAACGCTTAAATGAAGTGTTCAGCAGACTGAGAACAGCACACCTTACTCTCAGCTTAGACAAGTGATATTTTGACCAAACAAAAGTTAATAACCTCAGACATATAAGTCAAGAGGGAGTAAGGACAGATCCTTGTCTCACATCAGCCATGCATGATTTTGCAACACCACAGACAACAAAACAGTTCAAATCATTTCTTATATAACTATTCATAAATTTACAAAGGGATTTGCTGAAATAGCAGAACCATTAACTAGGTTACTTTGCAAGGAAGTTAAGTTTCAGTGATCATCAGAGTATTGGGAAGCCATTCTGAAACTGAAGGAAATACTGATATCAGACCCTGTGTTTGTATTCTCTGATTTCAAGCACGAATTCTCATTTTCCTGTGATGCTAGTAACAGTGCATTAGGCTGTATTCTAAGTTAGAATTAAAATGGAAAGTAACATCCTGTGGCATACACCGCTGGACAGTTGAACAAGGCTGAACAAAATTATTCAGCAACTGAAAAAGAGATGTTGGCATTGATATATGGAATTGGCTCCAGCTACCAGAGACTGTGGTCATGTGTGTGAGTCATGTTTGTGTGAGTGTGTAGCATGTGTGTACCCTGTCTTTTTTGACGAAGGCCTTGTGGGTCAAAAGGTAACTTTCCAACAGTTTTTTTTGTTGTGCTCTCTGTGACTCAGCATCTCCACCGTATGGTGAGTAGCAACTATCCTTTTCATTATACTGTTACATTCCATCCTGAATTTTCCATTGTTTGAATTTATTATTTTCATTGTTATTTGTATGGTCAGAAACCTAAACTGATAACAGATCACACATTCTTGAAGTGCCTGTTAGGCCTAAAAGCCACTTCAAGTCAGTTAACAAGATAGGCTTTCAGATTAAGGACATTTGATTATGAAGCAGTTCACAAGTGAGGAGTAAAGCATATGAACGCAGATACTCTAAGTGGAGAGGTTGCAATGTTACAAGCATTGGTCAACAGTCAAGCAGAATGAAAAGACACAGGAGGTTGACACAGAATTTCTACATCTACATGGTTACTCTACAATTCACTATTAAGTGCCTGGCAGAGGATTCATGAATAATCTTCAAGTGATTCCTCTACCATTCCACTCTCAAACAGTGTGCAGGAAAAATGAACACTTGAATCTTCCTGTGTGAGCTCTGACACCAATTGTTTAAAGTGTAACCTCAGTTTGCAACATAAAAGGGTTTACTGTGCAGGTCCAGTGCTGAGTATTGTGGTTCCCACAGTGCTCAGAACTGAAACCAGGCACATGAGCATGTATTATCGGGTCATGACTGTAAGAGGGCAACTGATAAATGAGTTGCCATTCCACTCTCAAACAGCATGCAGGAAAAATGAACACTTAAATCTTCCTGTGTGAGGTCTGATGTCAACTGTTTAAAATGTAATCTCAGTCTGTAACTTAAAAGGGTTTACTGTGCAGGTCCAGTTCTGAGCATTGTGGTTCCCACAATTCTCAGGACTGGAATCTTACAACAGGCACTTGAGCGTGTATTATCAGGTCATGGGGGTAAGAAGACAACTGATAAACAAGTTGCAGAAAGATGGCGGAAAACAAGGGTACTGATGTAGAGCAGTATATGAAAAACTGCATCTTGTGTGCACAAAGAGCAGATTTAAGTAATCAGAGAAGCAGTTACATAGGTTACCAGATGCTGAAGAACTGTTTAAAATGGTAGGACCCAATGTGTTAGGACTTTTCAACAGAACTCCAGCTGGTAACAAATTCGTACTCATTATGACAGATCATTTTTCGAGATATTAACTAGTAATGGTAGCTATTCCATATCAGAAAGCTAGTACTGTTGTAGTGGCAATGGTAAACTACTGGTTACTAAAATTTGGCATGCCAGAAAGTATAGTCACAGATCAAGGACTAATTTTGTGCCTGATCTCTTGAAATACTTACGCCACTTGTTGTGAATTGAGATGTTATATACGAGCCCATTCCACCAGCAGGTGAATGGGCAAACAGAAGTAGTTCACTGCACAGTATCAAAAAATGCTAAGTTATTATATGAATAGCCAAAATGTAGACTGGGATACCTATTTACATTTTGTAGTTGGTGCATATATTCAAAAAAAAAAGTTCACACAGGAACAGGTTTTTGACCATACATCATAATGTATGGGCGGAATGCCATCACCTTTTGACGTGATTCAACCAAATTTAGGGACACAAGGTGAACTGGTAAAACAATTTACAAAATGGTTGAGAAAAGTTTGGCAGAGTGTAAAACATGCCAATACTAAGGCTTTGAAAAATCAGGAACATATTGGACAACATGCAGGTAAACTACTGCAATACAGGATAGGGCGGTGAGTATTGTTAGCAAATTCTTATACCCAAAGGACAAAAAAAAAAGTTCTTAAAAAAGTATGAAGGACTATACCAGGTTGTCAAAATGACTTTGCCAGTAAATGTAAATCTACAACAACCAACTAATACATCTGTATCCCATCTCAGTAAAGTGATGACATTTAAAGGAGTGATTGAGGTATTACAGCAGGTTCCTCCACCATTACCAGAAAAAGAGAGGTTACCTAAGAAAACAGAAGCCACAAATAATGTACCATATGAAGTTAGATCCAAGGGAAATTAGGATGAGTCTACACAGTTTGTACTTTAGGTGTGCATGGATTATGTTGGGGTATATGTTAGGGTACTTAGGTTAATATTTTTTTGCATTTGCTTGTATTCATTCTGTACATATACACTGGTCTGAAAGAGGGAGGAGATTGATGATAATACCTTTTCTCTTAGGTGGTATACAAATTATGAAGCCCAGTAGGGTTACCTCGAGTGTAGTACTACTACACTTTTGTAGAAGCGAGTATCAAAGGGAGTGTTACCAGTAATCCAGCCAGGGCAATTCTCACTGACAGACAGGCATGTGAAGTCCAACTATTTCTTGGGAAAATGGAAGCAGCAGAGTGTAAAAGGGAAGTACTGGCCCCACAGCCATATTTCCAGAAAATTGGAGACCTCTGGGTTTAGACCCATTTCACCAGAAACAGAGATTGTCAACTGTTACAGAAATGGAGAATCAACATGGATGACAAAATTAGAATTATAAAATAATGGATTACTAATCAATGAAACAATATGTGACATAGCCATGACATGGTTTCCTCGTCCAGCTATTACCACAGCAACAACAATGATTAACTTTTCTCGACCAGTGTTGTATTAGTCAGGGCATCAATTATGCATATTACCTGTACATAACCTAACCTTCCTTAACAAAACCTCAGATTCCAGTCTATTACACCCTTTACATAAACAGATAATCTGATAAAAGAGAAGAATTTCAGTTGACCAGGTATTACAAATAGGTATCACGAGAAACACAAGCAAAGCATAATAATTGTTAGTGTGTCAACAACAAGAGTTATCCTGATTCTAGTACAAATACAAATGTTTTATTCCACCATTGAGCATATTTACATGTAATTGGCATCATCAGTGTTAACACAATAATAATATAAACTTTGACATGACAATGTTGTTGTTGTTGTTGTTGTTGTGGTCTTCAGTCCAGAGACTGGTTTGATACAGCTCTCCATGCTACTCTATCCTGTGCAAGCTTCTTCATCTCCCAGTACCTACTGCAACCAATATTCTTCTGAATCTGCTTAGTGTATTGATCTCTTGGTCTCCCTCTACGATTTTTACCCTCCACGCTGCCCTCCAATACCAAATTGGTGATCCCTTGATCCCTCAGAACATGTCCCACCAACTGATCCCTTCTTCTAGTCAAGTTGCGCCAAAAATTTCCTTTCTTCCCATTTCTATTCAATATCTCCTCATTAGTTATGTGATCTACCCATCTAATCTTCAGCATTCTTCTGTAGCACCACATTTCGAAAGCTTCTATTCTCTTCTTGTCTAAACTATTTATTGACCACGTTTCACTTCCACACATGGCTACACTCCATACAAATACTTTCAGAAACGACTTCCTGAGACTTAAATCCATACTCGATGTTAACAAATTTCTCTTCTTCAGAAACACTTTGCTTTTCATTGCCAGTCTACATTTTATATCCTCTTTACTTCAACCAACATCAGTTATTTTGCTCCCCAAATAGCAAAACTCATTTACTACTTTAAGTGTCTCATTTCCTAATCTAATTCCCTCAGCATCACCCGATTTAATTCAACTACATTCCATTATCCTTGTTTTGTTGATGTTCATCTTATATCCTCCTTTCAAGACACTGTCCATTCTGTTCAACTGCTCTTCCAGGTATTTTGCTGTCTCTGAAAGAATTACAATGTCTTCGGTGAATCTCAAAGTTTTATTTCTTCTCCATGGATTTTAATTCCTACTCCGAAACACAAGCAAAACGTAATAATTGTTAGTGTGTCAACAACAAGAGTTATC